>NW_007255698.1:110668-315996 GCF_000164805.1 Carlito syrichta
ACTGCACTCCAGTCTGGGCGACTGAGTGAGACTCCAACTCAAAAAAAAAAAAAATTAGATATATGAATAATTTCGGGATAATATAATTGATGAAATAACTAGGAGTACTAGTAGGTAAGACCTGAAAGGAGGAAACTAGTTGACATTTCTTCTTTTCTAATACAAGATGGGTTGCACTTTGCTAAATTGATAAAGCTTATCTTTCAATAAGGGCATTTTCATTGTTAAAAAGTGACTGGCCATGGTTTCTGTTTTACTCTATTTGGCTCCAGGCATTTGTCCTGAGCATTTCCAGTTGTGGGAAATGGGAAGAGACAGCGGAACATAGACTCTGGAAAGTAGTCCACTGCAGAGTGGACAGAGCTGGCTCTTAGCTAGCTGCTCGACACAATACCTCCAAGTCTTGCCTTCCTCATTTATAAAATTTGCACCATAATAATACCTACTTCAGGAGAATGGCCACTGAAATTAAATCGAGTAGTTTGTATAAGTCCCCAAATAAGCATTGGATGTGATGAAAAGTGTTGTTATTGCTTTTGCTGTTATTTTTATGATTTTGATGATCATGCCTACGACTAATAATTCCTGACTCCAAATGATCATCTAGTACTCCATATTTTATGAAGTAGATTCGAGAAAATGAGTTTCTCTTCCACATTTGGAACTGGCAGACTGGTCAGTAGATGGGGGAGTTTTGGAAGGAAAGAACATACATGATTCCACATAATGCTCCATAGTCTTTGCGGTCACATGCTGTGAGGAAATCATGACATTCTACTTTATTGTCAAAGTATGAATTTCTCCATTTGTGTACAAAAGAACTGGTTTTCATGTTTTCTCCTTTGAGGAGAGATAAAACTTCCAAACTCGGTGGCATCCAGTCCTGAAGACACACACAATATTTTACGATCAAACGTTGAGGTGATATTGGAAAATCTGGAAGCTATTTGATTTTTTCATAATACTTCTTGTGACTGTATGCACTGGCTATAGTGTCGAGCAAGTCAACTTTCCCTCGTAGCAAATGCCTCTTCAAGCAGAGAGATGTGTCGCTATTGTGTGATATTCTTCTACCAAGCTACATCTCACACACGTCAGGAATAAATTGTTCATAGGGTAAAAACGCACAGCAAAATCTATTCAACTTGATATACTGTTTTCTGTTTTTAAATGAAACATCAGAGATTGGATTTTCCTTCTTGTTAACTTACAGCTACCTGAGAATGAGACAACATGAAAAATGAAAAAGAGGTTGGGCATTTTTTAGAGATTCCCTCTGTCAGATGCTCAAGAAATTCCTTTCCACTAGGCTGTAAAGAAAGTGCTTCCTAGCCAAGGGTACATACCTGTTAAATAATTGTCTGTGCTATTCTAAGTCTTGGCTTGAAAGATCATTGCATTCTGTGCAGTTATCTGTAGTGACCTCAGGAGACTCACTACGAGGTGGTGGCTTTCCTGCCCCTTGACCCGTAGGGAGAGCACACGAAGAATGTTCCTTCTGTCACTGGCGTGTTTCTCCATGCTGTTTTTTCTTCACTCTGCCCCAACTGAGCAACCTAACTTTGCCTCTCCCTTCTCTCAGTCTTATTTCTTGATCGTCAGCAGCTTTCTTTCATGGTTCAACATTTCTTCCTGCAGGTTTTCTGATAATATTAGTACTGACTTCCCTACAATACTAACCATTCTATCCTTCCACAGCACAGCTCTTTGGGAGTCCTGGTCCCTGTTTTCCTTGCATCTGACTAACCTAATTAAGGACAGTATTGATAGGAAGATGGAAGATTCCAGGACAAGGAATGTTTGTGGTAAAAGGGATTTGGAGGTTGGCTGTATAGACTCTCTGCTTTCTGGATGAGTAAGCTGAGGCCCAAAGAATGAAGCGTGTCTTCCAAGGTCACACATCACTAAGTGACATTAAATCCTCTTTCCAAATCATCACATAGATCCACATCAGACTGTCTATCTTTTTTTACTGTCAATAGGGGACATTGCTGGGATTGTTCAAGTAAGAGCATCAGTGGCTTGAGACCTTTTGTCCACTGATCCACTGTGTGTACATTGATTTTTTGTTGGGTTAACAACACTGCTCCACATTGGCAGATTATCTACAAACTGGGCTTGGGAGCATGAGGTTATTCCTGTCTTTATGCATACCAAGATAGCAGGAACAAAGAACACACGGACTGTCATTCCTGACATGGGAAGCTTCAATATACCCAGAACGTTTCCAGAAGTGTGTCTTTGGCACCGTCAGTAGCATCGCTCAAGGTGGTTTCAACATCTGCGTCAAGGGCTCGAAGGCTCATCCTGGTGTGGGGCTCTCAACAAGCCTGCTGAGTCCTGAATTTCAACAGAGTATGTGCAGACTTATCTCAAGACAGAGCAAGGACACACTACTTTAGGAAGGCATTAACTTTCAGTAATATATATTTGTGATGCAAAAAATGAGATAAGCTAGCAGGATTTGCTAATATACTAATAAATTCATAAGAATAGTAGATATTGCCTTAGACTTCTCATCTTTCAAAAAGTATGAGTGCTTCTCCTTTGAAGCAATACTTAAGATGCCTGTCATCCTTAAGTGAGAATACTTGTCTATTTCATTTTATTTAATGAAAGTTTCCCACTGGCTGCTAATTAATTGGCAATTTATGCTAAACATACCAAGTAAATTTCCTGACAAATCCAATCAGAAATCAAAACATGCCTAACAAGTTAAAATAAGAGAGCACTGAATAACACTAAGTGTTCATGCTCACCAGTGTGACTTTCAGCTTTGAGTCACCAGCAAGGATAGGGACCACGCAACTTCCGTGGTGCTAATCTGCCGTCACAACTTGAATGGACAAGATAGGAAATCAAAGGATTTCCACAAACTCATGAAGTTTTTCTACTCATTGAAAGCTTTTGAAAATGTATCACTGTAACATGTGGGTACTGGGTCGTACCAGTCTATTAATTTAAAAGAGGATGGTTTAAGGTATGTCAGTTGAGATTCAAAGAAGAAAACAAACATCTTTCCTGGTCTCCTAAAGTGGGGGATTTTATGCAGGGAGTGATGACTGGGATGTGTTCTCTGTTTTCTTAGTCAAGAGAAGGGTGGAGGCACCAACAAGAAGGCAAAGTGACATACACGTCAGCAGCGGCAGGAAAGCGCCACTCCGGAGAACTGAAGAGATGCCACATGGAGGCAGCAGTTCTATGACCCAGAAGCAAGGTCCTGCTGTGGGAGTCAGACTTATGGGGCAGATGGAAGGTTGTGTGGTAGGAGGTGGAGCCAGCAGGATACTTGCTAAGCTGGGTGCTGTGGCTCACACCTGTAATACCAGCACTTTGGGAGGCCAGGGTAGAGGATTGTCTGATTCCAGGGGTTCAAGACCAGCTTGGGCAACATAGCAAGATCTCGTCTCTACAATATATCTAAAAATTAGCTCCCTGCCAGAAGCAGCGAGAGAAGGATAGATGCTCACTGGAGCTCACCTTCCTGCCACCCTCTAGATTTTGCCATGGCTCCCAAGGGCCATGTATGTGATCAGTAGGCAAGGATGAAAAATAAATGTCGTGACCTGTGACATTGAGATCAGGAGAGATTGTGAGAATGGAGAAAACTTGAATGATGAGTATTCACTGATATAATATAAGGACACCTTGAGACATTCAGAAAGACAATGTTTATCTTTTAGGGTGGCAAAGAGTTGTTAAAATGTAACAATGACAGTTCAAATTACAACAAGCAACATTTGTCACGTGGGAGGTGATTAAGTGATGAGGTTAGTGCCTTTTAAAAGGGGTGTGATAGAGACCCTTCTCCCTTCTCTACCTGAGGATGCTGATAGAAGGAGTCATCTGTGGATGAGAGAGTGAGCCCTCACCAGACACTAAATCTGCCAGTTCCTTGGTCTTGGACTTCCCAGACTCCAGAATTGTGAGAAATCAATTTCTATTTATAAGTCACCCAGTTTATGGTATTTTTTGGTAGCAACTCAAATAGACTACCTGAGAATAAACAAAAAACCTGAATTTGAACTGAGGGAGTTGCACCAGCAATTAAAAATTGCTTCACAAAGGGAACCCACATTTCAGCAATTTCACACATGAGTATGATCTCAGGAAAGAAGTATTTCACTTACACAAAATCTTCCAGGTAATATGAAAACACTTCTTAAGTCATTCTGAATCTGGTATGTTATTAATGCCATCAACACCTGAAAAGGATAAGATGAAGAAGAAAAATGATAAGCAAATTTTAATCATGAAGAGTGAAGCAAAATCCTAAGCAAATAATAGCAAATACACTTCAAAAAAATCCACAAAAATAGTAAGAAAATATGGCCATGTTAAATTTATCCAAGAAATTCAAGTCTGGTTTAATATTAGGAAATCAATTAAGGTAAGTCATTTACTCCATTAAGAGTTTAGAGGAGAATATATTATTCAATATGTGCAGAACAGTTGACATTCATATTAGATAGAAATCTTAGGAAACCAAATCAAGAAGCAAGATTTTAAAATCTGGTAGGGATCATATAACTATATCTATATCAACATTATACTTAACAGCAAAGACATACAAAGTTTTTTTTTGAAACCGTCAATCAGACACGAAAGTTTGCTTTTACTACTTCTATAAACATTTTATTGACAGTTCTACTATGACAAAAACTTCATAAAAAGTGGAAAAGAAGGGATAAAATTGTCTTTCTTCTTCAATGATATGTTTGTATACATAGAAGCATTCAAAAGCAATGATAGATCAATTATGAGAATTAGTAGGCGAACTGTCAAGATTGATGGATATAAATTCAATATTAAAAGTTTACTTATCAGGCCGGGCTTGGTGTTTCAGCCTGTAATCCCAGAACTTTGGGAGGCTGAGGTGAGTGAATTGCCTGAGCTCGCGGGTTCGAGACCTGCACCCCGCAACTTGGTGAGACCTCATCTCTACAATAAATCAAAAATTAGCCGGTCGTGGTAGTGCGCACCTGTAGTTCCAGCTATTTGGAAGGCTGAGGCGGAAGAATCGCTGGAACCAGTAGGTTGAGGCTGCGGTGGCCAGGAGCATGCCACTGCACTCCAGTCTGAGTGACAGAGTGAGACTCCAACTCAAAAAAAAAAAAAGTTTACTTATCAGAGTTATATCAGTAGGAAAGGCAGAGTAAGTACTTTCATAAATCATTTCATTCAGAAAAACAATAAAATGCTGGCAAATAGTCTCATAATCAAGTTTTTCAGAACACTGAAAATAAACCGAAAGCTTACATCAACCTGGAGTGCATTTATTCAAGAAAAACAGAAACAAACTGATCTTACTGAGGAAAGAACAGTGAATTTTGTAGCACTTTAACTTGCCCCATTCCCAAGGTGTTTGGACTTCTTCTACTGGATATCAAGATTATTGTTGATGTTTAGCAGATACAACTGCACGTTTCAGTGGTGGACACAGAGAAGAGTGGGCAGGACAAATAGCTCCGTCCACTCAATCACGTGTAAATGGATGCTGGTATATGAGAGAAATGGCACAATGGGTAAGTGGAGAAATGCAGGCTTTTCAACAAAAAGCGATGGGACAATTGGAATTCATGTAAAACAATGAAATTGGACCATCACTGCTTCACGCTATGTCCTCCCCTCAAGTCCCAGGTGAACTAAAGACCTAATCATTAAAGGCAAAACTACTGTTGTAAATAAATGAACGTAGAAAAATGTTTTGTGGCTTTTGAAGTAGGGAATAATTTCTTTTAAAAAAATAGAAAAAGCGGCCCAGCTCGGTGGCTCAGCCTGTAATCCCAGTGCTTTGGGAGGCCAAGGTGAGTGAATTGCCTGAGCCTGCGGGTTTGAGATCCGCCTGGGCAACTTGGCGAGTCCTCATCTGTACAATAAAAAAAAAAAATAACCGGGCATGGTAGCACGCGCCTGTAGTTCCAGCTACTTGGAAGGCTGAGGCGGAAGGATTGCCAGAGCCCAGCAGGTCGAGGCTGCGGTGGTGGCCAGGAGCGGCCACTGCACTCCAGTCTGGGCGACAGAGTGAGACTCCAATTCAAAAAAAAAAAAAAAAAAAAAATAGAAAAAGCATGCACCATAAGAGTGATAGATAGTTCAATTACATTAAAATGAAGTCTCCTGGTCCTCAAAATGTTGGAAGCATATGAAGACAAACAACTTTGAGAGAATTGAAAGAAGATACATGCAAAACATATAATAGACAACTTACTTGTCTTTGAAATATATACGTAGCACTCTCACATATTTAAAAAGTGAAATTCATCTGGAAAAATACCACGAAATGTGTTTAATCTCTTTAATGATCAGGATATGCAAAATAATAACACAACACAAATGCAATAACATAACACTACCAATCTAAAAAATAAAAGAAAATACCAAGTATATTAGATTGAATATTAGTTCCAATACTTTATCCCTATGTAATACAACCACACATGTACATCCTTGCTGTGGCCTCCTGGTGTGTAAAATGAACATCTTCTCTCCTTGGCTTTGGGTTTATTATTTAGGATTGGCTTTGGCAAATAGAATCTAAATGTACTTGACACGAAAAGTGGCTTCAATTGTTCTTTACTGTGGGCTTTGCTTCTAAGCTTTCCTATGTAGTTCTCTGTAACTTTCCAATGCATGTATATGGAGCATAAGACATTCACAATACTAATAATCATTACTTTGATCAAGTTTGCTTTATCAGTAATCTGAGAATTGTGAGGTGTTTCATGTACATACACACACACACACACACACACACACACACAGGCACACTTCTGGTCTTTGCACAAGTTTGTTTTCAGTGTTGGGTCATGATGACTTAAAGGCTATTTTCTTGGAAAAGTAAGAAAGTCCACTATATGCATCCTGAATTACCTACCTTTTTATCAACAGCATTTTCTATCTCTTGCCTTTTGAAAGACAATCAAATTGGCTCATTGGACATTTGTATAGTAGTCTAGAAAACAACTTTTACTCTGAAACTTTGGAGAACATATAGTGATGATTTTTGTAACTGTTTTGGATATAATATCAGTCCCTCATCTTTTGTGTGTAAAATGCTCCTACGAGAGTTGTTTTATTCTCTGATTTTGTTTCTCTGCAGTTTCTGGCCAGTCTTGTTAAGGGGTAATTCACTGAACAAATATTTATTGAGCACCTGCTGTGTTCCATGAATTGAGAACACAGAAGTGAATGACTAAGTCCCCAATGCCCTGCAGCTTACACCCTATCGAGAAATATAAAGTCTGACACCATTACATGAAATTCCTCAGGTCTCACGAAAACCTAAAGTCACCCATCTCCAACTCCCTTTCCAACTTTTCTGTTTGCCAATGTGTGTTGTATTAGTCTGCTAGGGTCCATAACAAATACCATACACTGAGTGGCTTGAACAAAAGACATTTATTTTCTCATAGTTCTGGAGGCTGGCAGTAAAGAGCAGGGTCCTAGCAGGGTTGGCGTCTGCTGAGAGCTCTTCCCTTGGGTAAAGATGGCCATCTTCTCACTGTGTGTCCAGTGGCCTTTCCTTGGTGTGTTTGTATACTTGGAGAGAGAAAGAGCGAGCTCTTGGGTGTCTCCTCATATAAGGACCCTAATACTATCAGATCTGGAAACTACCCTTATAACCTAATTTAGCCTTAATTACTTCTTTACTCAAAACAGCCACAATGGGGGCTAGCACTTTGGCTGATACATCTTGGGGTACAATCATTCATTCCATAGCACTTGCCAATCTCTTGTTCCTGCGTCTTCTCCTGAATTAGGGATTCCATTGCTGAGATGCTCAGAGTTCACCTTGTTGCATCTGGGAGTAGACAGTACTCTTACCTGAGCCCTGTCACTCAGCCTCTTGGCCAGTTCTGTCTGCAAAGCTTATTACCATCATCAACTCACACCATCTGTTCCTCTTCCTTTCTACCTCTTCATCTGCCCTTTCTGAGGTTTCTACATTTCTACCACCAGTTTACACTTACAGACTGATGCTGTTTTCTCCTCAGTAGAAGATAAATGACCTGTCATTGCTAGTGGCACTGCCTCATGGCTTTGTACCATGGAAGTGTCCCCCGCCAGGCTTTCTGGGTCAGCCACGAAGGCACCAGGGCTTGCTGCAGTCTCAAGAATTTTACCAGACTCAGGAAATCAGATACGTTACTTGCTGTTTTTATCTCAATAGTCTCTGATAAATACATCATTGAGTAGGTTACTCATTTTTAGAAGAAAAAGATGATGTCCAGACCCATTTGGGACAAAAAAAATTCACCGTGAAAGAGTCCTCAGGGAACTGTGGGCACTTGCACCTGCTGGGGCTCCAGGGCAGTTCCTGTGTTGAAAGAGGTGAATGTTTTTAGAGCCAAGTGCTTCAGAGTTGGATATTTGTGTCATAACTGTAACTTATGTTCCCATCAGAACAAATGACCCCATGAGATCCCCTCTACTTGAATGGGTGAATCTTTCAATTGATGGGCAGGGGGAGGTGCGAGGCTTGAAATGCTGCCTCAGGAACACTAGCAGGGCCTGGTTTCCCATGCAGAATACGTTTTCCTAAAGGACTTTTCACAGATGAAGTTCCTGCAAAAGGGATACTGCCAGAAGTACTTTTTCTTTTTGGAAAGATGGTTCAATATTTCAGTCACAGCACCAGTCATTTCCACTGGACGCTATGTGTTTGAGGACACACTGTATTTCATTGAAAATACCCCAATAGGCACAGAACAAATCATAAAGGTAGAGTCCCTCTGTGGATTCATTGAATTATTAGCTATGGCTAGGTCAGCCCAGAGACTCTGCAGAGGTCTCTCACTCTGTTCTCAACTAAGACGATGGAACATGTTGACTTTTGGAAACACACAATCCAGTCCTTATACCTTTCCAACTGTCGTGAACCCTAGAGTTTTTCTTTCTTCAACTCACTCTCCAGACACTGTGAGAGCCAGGGAGATGCTAATGTGGTCATTCTTGTAGTGATAATTAATATCCATCATTTACCCTCTCTTTTTGGGGGGGGGGTTGGAGTCTCACTCTGTCGCCCAGACTGCAGTGGCCGCTCCCGACCACCGCAGCCTTGACCTGCTGGGCTCTGGCTATCCTTCTGCCTCAGCCCTCCGAGTAGCCGGAATTACAGGCATGCGCTACCACGCCTGGATGATTTTTTGATTTATTGTAGAAATGAGGTCTCGCTGCCCAGGTGGGTCTTGAACCCGCGGGCTCAGGCAATCCACTCACCTCAGCCTCCCAAAGGTGTGGGATTACAGGCTGAACCACCGAGCCCGGCTTACCCTCTCTTTTTAAAAGGCTATTATGGCCAGTGGCAGTAAATCATTTTTATTGACAGGCTGAACTGGGTGAACTCAGCTACTATAAGATTATAAAGTACAATTTGATAGAAAAGGGCTTAAATATTATATAAAATCTCCAGGAAAAGTTCTGAAAATTTAGGCTTTAGAGAAATGCCCTTTGTTTTATCCTTTATGCCCCCATTTCAAGCTGTATCTCCCTCTCATTTCAGCTGCATCATTTATGACGTTCTTCTATGGATCCATTTCCCTTACTTAAATATACTCACCTAAGTTTTTTCTTCTTTGGGTAACTGGCAACAACAGAAGCTTATTGTTCACTCAGCACAAGGGGATGAGTAAAAAGCTTATGCTCAAGTGTCTTTTTTCTACTGGAATGGTTGCAATTGTTTTTCTATATTACTCTTAATTTAGTAAAAATAAACCCAAGTAAAATATACCCAAGTAAACCTACCTTTAATACATTTATTTAAAGAAAAGAAAATAGATTTTCCTCTATATAGTACTGTGTAAAATTTTAGCTTATGGACTGAAAGGCCAATGATTTCATCATAAGGTGGTTGATGATACCTTTGCCCCAGCCTGAAGTTCTAGATATTTGAATTTTATGTTGTGAAAATAAGGCTAATATTTTGAAAAACACAGTATTCTTTGTAACTTTCTATTTGCACCATCACATAAATAAAATATTTTTTATTATAATCATAAAAATTTTAGGAAATTTATGCTCTTATTTTAGTTCTTACACTAAATATCTTCCAAGAAAATGACATTTTGTCTCTTTAATTTTCGATATAATAGAAATAATAATGACAGTTTGGTCTTTCTAAAAAGAATGATAATGAGCATAAATAAAATGACAATATTATGGAAGTATTTTGAAAAATATGAAGTGCCAAGTAGCTACAGGGAAGTGATAAAGTGCAAACTGATACGGAAATACGATGATGAGTGTGCCGGGCCTAAGGAATTCGCAGACAGAAATACGATGATGAGCTTGCCAGCCTTGACGAATTCCTTTTCACCTTTGTTCGGTATTCAAGACTCTTAAAAAGTGTCAATTATTAATTTACATTCCCACTAACAGCATATAAGCATTCCTTTTTCTCAGCATCCTTGCCAACATCTGCTATTTTTTTTGCTTTTTAATAATAGCAATTCTGACTATTATATCTCATTGTGGTTTTAATTTGCATTTGTCTGAAGTTGAGTGATGTTGAGCATTTTTTTCATATGCTTGTTGGCCATTTATAAGTCTTCTTTGGAAATAAATCTATTCATGTCCTTTGCCCACTTTTTAATGGGGTTATTTTTTATGTGTTAAATTTTTTGAGTTCCTTGTAAATTCGGGATATTAGTTCTCTGTTGAATACATACTCTGCCAATATTTTGTTCTATTCCACAGATTGTCTGTTCACTCTGTTGGTTATTTCTTTTGCTGTTCAGAAGCTTTTTCATTTCATTAAATATGTTATTGTCACACTATTTGTAATAGCGAAGCTATGAAATCAGACTTAGTGTCCATCAACAAATGAATGGACAAAGAAAATGTGATATATATATATGCAATAAAACACTATTTGGACATGGAAAGAATGAAATCATGTTTTTTTGCAGTGAAATGGATGGAGCTGGAGGCTACTGTCTTAAGTGAAATAACTCAGAAACAGAAAGTTAAATACCCCATGTTCTCACCTATAAGTGGAGTTAAATAATGAGTACACATGGCAGAATGTGGGGTAATAGATGCTGGGGTTTTGGGAGGGTGGAGAGTAACAGGTGGGTGAGGATGTGAAGTTACCTGATGGGTGCCATGTACACTCTTCTGGTAATTGTTACACTCAAAGCCCAGACTTCACCCCCACGCAATATATCCATTTTCACAAAACTGTGCTTGTACCCCTTAAATTTATACAAAAAAGTGTCTGTTACATCGCGGTTGGATTGGAATGACAACTGCTCATCACAGGCCTGGAGTTCACACAGTGACATCTCCCCTCCCTGGCTGACACTTGCACATGATTCTGAGCTGCCTCCTCCCCGGTCTTGGCCTGTCCGCCCAAGCTGGGCTGCCTGCCCCAGGCAGGATGCTGCCTTTCCCCTTCTTACTGTTTCCTTCCCATGAGTGAATTAAGTCTGTATAGGATGTGTCTCTCTCCTCTGTTTTACTTGTTCTGCCTGAGGAAGTAGAATAATGTACTGGAGTGGTGAACTCAGGTGGGATCACTGACGGGCGAGGTTCAGCTCCTTTGGTTCTGGGACCAAGACTGCTTACAGCCAAGATGAGCTTTCCCTACTTCTTGGCACTGTGAGTCCTTCCTGGTAGACTTCCAGGATGCAGAGAGGTCTTCCCTGGCCAGGCACTGCCTGAAATTGGGTGCCTGAGTCTGTCTAACTCGCAACCCTACTCCACAGCCACACCTAAAGCAGGGTCCTCCAGCCTCCCGTTGGTGAAAGCAATCACTTGCCCTTCATAATCACTATTTATTTCTCAACTTGTTCCAGAACGTGGATTGTGATAGCCACTGCTTTCTCCTTATCCCATCTCAGCATTTTACATGCTTACCATGTCTAAAAATTCTGTCCCAAGCAGTGAGCAGAATCTGGTGCTAGCATCTGTTCCTGTCTCCCTCTTTCCTCCATCTGAACCCCAGTATTGCTCATTCTTGTCTTCCTGGTTCTCTGGCCCCCATTTTTGCTTATATCTTGGCACTTGATGCTATTTCAACCACCTCCTTGCTGTTATGACTTATTTGGTGGCCTGACCTTGTGTGTTTTTAGCTTTGGGGGAGGAAACTCCCTGCCCAGGACTAGCCTTGCAGGATCCCAGGTGGTCAGCATGCTTTTTCTAGCCAAACCCTCCCACTGATGGGGGAAATTGGTGCCTTCTGTGGCCAATGAAGGCCAGCACTGGCTGCTCTGTCAGAGCTCTCTCACCCTTTTCTAGGTTTTTGCACATTTTTTGTTCTTAATCCAGAGACAACTTCCCGAGAATGGTGGGAGCTTCTTGGATGTTGGAGGAAATGTTTGACTTTTCCCCAGTACTGCCAATAGACTTTGATACTTCCCACATGCATGAAACTGAAATTGCCTGTGAGAAGTTTAGAACTACGAAAAATTTCTATTTCGATTCTGAATAAAAAGCAATTGAGGGCATCATTCATTGGTATGCTCTTCTTTCTTTGTATTTTTTGGTATTTAGTCTAAATGTTTTGTTTTACCATCTTGACAGTGCTGTGATATGATACTACTTTGCAACCAGCACGGTGCCACTATTTCAAAGGTCACTGAGACACTCAGCCTGTGTTTACATTCCATTTCCTACTTGGAACACTGTGTTGATTGACTTCACCAAGTTGCTGAGGTTTAAAAGACCTCTTCACAGAGAAGGCAGAAATCGCAAAAATAATTGAAAATTGTCTGAGAGATTTGAGATGCAAAATATAGAAGGAAACTCAAAGCCCCTTAAACTCTCAGATTAAAAAGATAAACTAGAATGATAGAGATTAGGTGATTTGCCCAGTAGAAACTATACAATGCACAGGTGAGGATGGTGACAAAGTTGGCATTGTCCTTAAGCAAGGGCTTTTCCCACTCCATGTCACAGTTCTCTCATTACCAGAAAGTGTAAAGATATTTCACCAAACACTTGCTAACTCAAACGGTTCGTTAACTTTGTGCTTAATTTACAGCTGGAAAATTTATCCTTGCTTTGAGTACTTATTACTCTTCTTCCTGAGCAAAGGCAGTTATAGAAGTCTTTATTTCATGTTTGTAAAATTGATAGCAAAGAGTTATGATTCCATTGAATAGAGTCTCAGAGAAATGAGTGCTTTCCTGAAGCTTGTGGGGTATCCACAAAACCATGGTGGTCCCTCAGTCATGGCCTATGCTGTGAGGCAAAATATACCTGTGTAAAGGGTTGAGGAAGCCCACTCTGCCTGCCTTGAGTCTCTTACAGAGTGATGAGAATTGCGACCAATCACCCAATTTAACACCTTTCGTGTTTTCTTTTACATTTTTGACAATATTTTGAGTGAGTAAAGTATCCCTTTCCAATTATTTTTCACATTCCTAATTCTAAAGGGATTAAGCCCATTTTTATATGTTTCTGTTTCAGGTAGTTTTTTTCTACTTTTTTAAAACAAAATGCTTCTTGAATACTGAGTGATCTATCATAGAAACAAAGAAGCGAGTACCACATGTTCTCACTCATAAGTGGACCTTGAACAAATATCATAAAACTATAAGAAGAGGATTGACAGTAATGGGGAAACTTCAAGGGGAAGGGGGCACACTTCATCAACAAGGGTACCTGCATAATGAACATTTGTATACCTAACCCTGAATTGTACCCCACATATTTAAAATTAAAAATAAAAAAAAAATGCTTGCTGAAATTATCAGCCTATTTTTCCATTGGGTTGTCTTTCTTTTCACTTTTTTTAAATTATAAAAGTTTTTCATGTACTTCTAAGCAAAGCTCATTGTCTATTATATTGCTGATACTTTTTCCAAGGTTACTTGTTTTCTTTATGATGTTTTGAGAACTAGACACTTTAATTGTCATGGGATTACATTGATCAGTCACTCTTTGTGGTGGATGCCAGTTGGCAAGTGGTGTGACCTCATTCCGTGGTTGGCAGCTGACTGGCTGCCTTAGCTATGATGAGAGGAAGATGACTTCTTATCAACCTGAGGACTGGCCCAGTTTCCATCACTGGAGGCCATCTGGGTTATAAAGAATAAAAATGGGTGCATGCAGGGTCATCTGAGACTGGGATTAGAACTGCCATAACATTTTGTCTACTGAATTCTTATTGGCCAGAGAATATAGATTTAAGCCTAGATTTATGGGGCAGAGCAATAGATCATGTCTATGGAGGAAGTGCTATTGATGTTGGAATGGTATAGATTCCTCAAAAGAAGAAATCTTTCAAGAGACCAGAGTTCTTCACCTTGTGGTTGCTCTCAGAGACTGGCAGAAGCAACTAACCTATGCCAAAGTTTCTGTAAGCACCATAGTCATCATAATTTCTAAAGGCAGGAGACACTTGATTGCTCAAGGTTTGGTGCCCCATCGGCATTTCATCCCATACCTTTTTTGGCGTTCACTGGAGTGATCGGGATGCTACTGGATGCTACAGAACATGTGTGCCATTCTCATACCCCATGAGGTTAGTTGACCCATTCAGCATAAGAGCAGCTCAATTACAGAATTACATTTTGAAAGTCTTTCTTTCAGGGGCCAGACCTAATACAAGTTATTCTATTAGACAGGAAATCAGCAAGAAGAAGACAGTCAAGTCATGAAGGGTTATTGGAAACTGTTTGCTAAGCCAGTTTTTTACAAAGAGGCAGTCCTGTTTAAGAAAACTCTATAAATGTTAAAGCACCCAGGAGCTAGCAAAACCAGAAAGCTCCATCACCAGTAGGCTTGAAAGGAGAGAAGAGTATTTACAGGAATCTTCTGAGACTTTCAGCTGCAGGAGGGACCCATCTGGAAGAAGCTGCAGTTTTGGAGAGGAACAATACCTTGGTCAACCAAGGGCACAGCAAGTAAGAATCCCAAGAGTAACTCTGAGCCCCCTCCTCTGAGACTGGAACTTTCAGACAGGGCCTGACACTGGGAAATCAGAGTTGGAGAGAGGACAGCCCAGTCATATGCATCAGTCCCAGGTACACGGGAGGGAGAAGGCAGAAAGGCTGTCTGGGATGCAACCAGACCATGTCAGCCATGTGCACAATAAAGAACTGTTAAATAAATGCATTTTTTTCTGAGTGGAAAAACTTCCTTCAAATTTGTCCATTCTACTTGCTTCAGCAGAAACTTTCATTGGCTTGTAATTATTTTCCAATATTAATATAGGTCCTCATAGCCATTTTTAATCCTCATAAGAGTTTTGTCTCTTCCATAACAATCTCAACTCTAAAACTCAGTTCTTGAATTTCCCGGTTAAGAGAGTCGATAAATTATCTCTCTCTGTCTCTTTTAAAGTTTGTTTTAATGGAGTTTGTGCCACTCATAACCAAAAGAGTTCTAATATGACTTCACTTGCTTTTTTCAGTCACACATGTTGTATTTCAGTTCCTGAAAATGTTCCTATACATATTTCAGTGATTACTGAAGCACTAAAAGTGACTGAAACTATAAGTAGTTGAAAGTGCCCTTCTCCAAGTACCCTATGAAAAATGAAGGTGACAGATAAACACAAAAGCAAGGTGACATGCTGGTTTTCACAGTGTCTTTAGTGAAGACCAAGAGATAGCACAAGACAGTGCTCACTGAATTTGCAAACTAGAGTAGGTAGAGTCAAGTTCCTCTCACCTGGCATCCTGAGGAAAGATGTCTGGATTCAGCAGAAGTAAAGAGCAATGGTGCATGTAATTATATAGACTCTTGACTTCCAGAAATCTTACTGCAACAAAATCAGAATTATTCTCTGAAGATTTGAAGAAGGCCCAGTTACATCTCTCTCATGACTGTGAAACAATAATGATTTTGCTGATGTAACTACTACTAATAATAATCAGAACTACCATTTTGAGGGCCTAACCCTGTCCCAGGCACTGGAATAAGATATTAAATATGTGTCTTACCTGAGCTGCAGACATTAAGAAATTCATTTTAAATGTTAATACTTGATACACATAGGGATTCAGATGGTTCTAACACCATGGTGTTGTTCATAAAGGATCTTAACTCATGCAACATATGGCTAGCATAAAGCCTCCAGACTTAAGAGTCTGACAGTAATCTGTTGTTATGATTTGGTTTTTACTATTAAGTGCTTTGTACCAACTTGGGCAAAAATATAGGCATACTCAGTGTTCAATGGATTTTTAAGAGGTCCCATCTTATAGTAATAGTTCCGCTTTGCTCTCTGGAGGATAACTGCTCTCCCTCGTTTCCCAAGAACATAACAGAATGATTCAGGCCGATAGAATCAGGGGCCGAAGGAACAGTCTCTTTCTAGTGCCAAGTGAACTAAAGACTAGGACTGAGCTGGTTACCCCTGTGCTCCTTCTTGCCACATGCAGAGGCGCTGTTGAGGCCTGATCCTGTCAGCTCCAATCAGCCCTTGTCCATGGTATGGTGAGGCCCTTGCTGGTCCTGCCATGTGCCACCTCTCTGGTTATCTTAGTGCTCAGTTGCAGTTCTCCGAAACACAGGGAGGCCCCAGCATGGCCTGGGCCTAAAGGCCTGTTGAGTCTTGGCCATCCACAGCACCAGAAGTAGTCCTCCTCCCAAACTGTGATGTCCAGGGGCAACGAAGCAGCAGCCTGTGACCCAAATGCATGCGTAAATCTGTTCGACCCAGACAATATACTGAGCTATCTGCCTGCATTTGATGATTGAGATTCTCTGCATATTCTGGATTGCTGGCTTTTCTTGATGTGGCAGATGGTCTAGCAGAACTGTGGTTGACCTGGGTTGGGCCTCGTTAGCTACAGCTCCTTCTACAACTGGTTCCTTTACTGCCTTCCACCTTAAGCACCTGCTGCATCTCTGTGGCAGTTGACTTTCCACATAGGAAGCAATTGAGAGAATAGTAAGGGAGGAGGGAGTCTAATTTCCAAATTCCACAGACCCAGTTCAATATGAAGGTCAAAGTGAACAACTCAGGCAAGAAGGTGTTTATTCACTTGGAAGTCAAGTAGATTGACTCAAAGAGTCAAAATTCTGTGAACAAGCAGTCTCAAACTGAGAAAGAAGTAAGGGCTGGTCATGAGGAAAGAATGGATAACTGGATTGTTGGAGTCTTGTACTGACCAGAGACTGAAACCCAGAGCAAAGACATACTAAGAGCCTAATTAAATGAATTAAACTTCTACAGGCTCATTTAATAATGAGATACT
The DNA here is from genome assembly GCF_000164805.1 of Carlito syrichta. Taxonomy (NCBI): domain Eukaryota; kingdom Metazoa; phylum Chordata; class Mammalia; order Primates; family Tarsiidae; genus Carlito; species Carlito syrichta. The sequence goes on from NW_007255698.1 coordinate 127,822, forward strand.
ATGTATCAGTTATGTGCCGAAGTTATTTACTGGGAACAACCCCATGTAGCATAATAGTTTAGATATGGAAGTTTGTTGTGTTAAACAGATGCCACAGGGTCACATAGCCCAGAAGAAGGGGAGAGGGAAGTTTATATCAAGTTCCTGGAGAGGGAAACTTTTTGTTATTCCTTTGCATGAAAACAGCAGAAAAGTCTTTGCTTTTCCAAATATTTGTGAACTCTCTTTTTAGAGGCTGCACTGCAGCTACTAACCAAAACCCATTTTTCCTTTTTTAAAAAAATCTGCCTATATTTCTTACAGAAAATGACTTGATAGTGAGATTATTGAAGACAGTTCTGATGGAAACACGCTGTGATCCGTTATTTCAAGATAAGACAGGAAAAAAAGCATGTGAGGAGCTGGTGAAACCCCAGTCAGTGCAGAAGCTTCTCAGAAGGCCAGTCCAATGTCTACACAACAACTAGAAGTGTGATGGGACTCAGCCTTTGAAATCAAGGGATTATACTCCTTTCTATCCACACCTGGAAAAATACTCGTGTTACCATTTTTCTTGCTCTCTGCAACAAAGAAATAATTTTCAAAAGTGTCCTCCATAACACTCTTATCTTCAGTGAAGTTTAAAAGGTGGATGCATTTTCACCTCCAAGGGAAAATACAGTTTGAAAGCAGCTGCCTACGCAGAGTAAACTTTTATATGGGGTCTGACAGTTAAGTTTGTGAACTTATCCTAGAACCACTGCTGTGTATCTCACTGCTGAATATCATCACTATGGTCACCTTTGAAGCACTCCCCTTGGGAAACTATGCACCGATGTTAGTACCTAGTACACCCATCAAAGCAATTCTGGAACCATTTTCTGAAATGGCCATCAGAGCAGTTGTCATATTACACTTGAAGTCCTGGATGTCATCAAATGTCTTCCTTTCAATATTTCCTTTATCTTCAGGTAAAGAAAAAAGTCATTGAGGACCAGATCAGGTGAGTAGAGGGGGTATTCCAATACAGTTATTTGTATACTGCTGCCAATATAAGTGCACAGTGGCAAGTTCATGGACTTAATTGTCACACCTCAACAAATAATGACTCTGGCTCTGATGACCATTCCAGAAAAAGAGTTCTGAAACTGCTTTGACAGGTAGACTAGGAGCTGGTTGGTATGTAGCTTCCCAAGGGGAATACTTTGAAGGTGACTGTGGTTATATTCATCCACAGGTATGAATAAAGGTACACAGCACTTTTTCTAGGATGGTTCATGAACCTAATTGTCAGACCTTGTACAGCCTCAGAAGCCAAGTTGTGTTACTTCTCAGGACAAAATTCTCATACTGACTGATGGGGAGACAGAACCACAACAACACTATCCCTGTTTCTGCCAATTTGAAGAGGATTCCTTTTTTTCAAAGAGTACCTTGTACTGGCCTTAAAATGACCAAAAAGTTTGAGAGCTCTCTGATTTTTGCTTTGTATTAATCTCTAAAGAACACATTAAAAAAGAGTCTCCTAATTATTTAAAAAGAAATGGAGATCAGGGAAGGAGGACTGGATATTAATTATCCCCAGAGCACAGATTTAGATTGATTTCACATAAGCTGCAATAACCTCAAGCCGTTAATGGCAGGAAACCCTCCCTCTTGTGCACTCCCTGCATGTGTGGTCATCTCAGAACGTTGCCATTCCCTTACCTGCTGCCCTATGCCCGACTCCTTCCTCCTCTCCTCTACCTGCGACTAACACCATCACTGCGCTCCGACTTCCACACCTACCATTTCCTTCCCAGGAGCCTCACCCAAACCAACACCACCTCCTTGCACTATCCTTTCTGACATTCTTCTACAGGGTCTTCTTCACAAACACGAAAGTATCTTTCCCATCTGAAAAGACAAACCAGGCCTCCTTGGAATTTTCTTCATCCCAAGGATTCTCCTCTCCTTTGTGTTCCCAGGTGTCCTCTCCAACAGTCTTCAGTTGGCACTAATCCAGTTTTGAACCCCACCATTACCTTCCCCATAAGGTCTCCCAGTGACCTTCATGTTGAAATCTAAACCTCAACTTAATGAACCTCACCATTTGACCTTTTCACTTTGCCCTTTTCTTAAATACTTTCCTGTCTTCCACAGCGTTGCTTTTTGCTGGTTACTCCCTATTTCTCTTTCCATTCCTTCAACTTCGCCTTTCTGTAGGGTCCTTTTGTCCACCTGACCTCTAATCTCAAGGCCGAGCTCTAGGGTCATTTCTCATCACCATCTCTACCATCTCTGTGTCATTGCATCCACATACATGCCTAATTGCCACCACACATCAGTGGCAGTCACAGTTCTGTGCCTCAGCTCTCCCTTGAGCTTCAGAGCTGTGTGTCCAACTTCACACTTGTCCAGTGTGGACACTTTTGAAGCACAGCCACCTGAAGTTGCCTGAAATAGAGATCATGTTCTCCCACCACGCGTGGTCCTTGTGCCACACTTCCTAACTCAGTCAATGGCATTACGTGTCCCTGATGTCATAAGCGAAAGCCTGGGTGTCCTCCAAGTTCTCCCCTTTGGTTGCCTGTCGCAGGCTGTGCTGATCTTACCTCTTCAGTAGCTCCACCCTTCCTCCATGCTGCTCAACTCTGTTATTTCCTTTCTTACCTGGACTGCCCTGCTTGCTTCCTGTTCAGATCTTCTGCATGCATTCTTACTCCCATTTAATCAGTTAACCCCACAGTGCCCAGAATCATCCTTTAAAACTCCATCTGATCATGTCACTCCCTTGCTCAACCCTTTCAGTGGTTTCAGCGTGTTCATATGATGACTTCACAAATGCTTATGTACTCTCACTGCCTTTCACTGACCTGGCTCCCACCCACCTGTCTAGTCACATGACTTACTGCCTTCAACCCATGCTCCTAGCATGGCCGGCTCAGTTGTCCGAACACACTAGACTCCCCTTCTCTCTCAACCTTCACTCAGACGGGCCTGGGACGCTCTTTTTTACCTCTCGCCAACACCTACTGTTTGAGCCCTGTTTATCTTTTGCATTTCAGCATAAACACCACTACCCTGAGAAAGCCTTTTCTGATGACTAGATTTAATCAGGTCCGCCTTCCATACTTTTCCTGAGAACATTTTGTGGTAGGATCCTTTACAGAGAGATGGGACACTGAGGCTTCTTTGCCAGGAAGCAGCATTTATTTGTGCCAGCACTGGCTCAGCAGATTCATATCCAAAGGCTGAACCCTGAACGTAGTGAGGTGTTGTCTTATATATTCTTGTTTCTCTTCCTTTACATTCTAGTCCCTTTATTTCCCTTATAAGGCAACAAATTGGCAATATACATTCTGACTGGGTATTCCATAGCTCAGGGTTGCAGCAGGATTACACATGTGCACTATGACATGGACTGTGCCACATTCCTTTCTTCTCTATTCTGGAAAGGCCCTTATCTTTTTGTTGTGGGAAGGCCCCTACCTCAATTTAATTTAACTGTAATTGAATGGGTTGAATGTTACTATGTGTTACTGTTCATGTCATCATTAGACTGCAAACTCCACAAGGGCAGATATTATTTTCTACACAGCTGCTTGAAGTATAGAAATGTAATAAGTAACATATCGGTGTCTATGTCAGTAGTAGGTCTCAGACATCAGGGGTGGGTGGCAATCACTGGTGGATAAAAACCAAGGTGACTTAGAAAGTTAAGGGTAGACACAGAGTAAAAGAACTAGAGGAACGGGAGGTATCGGGCGAGAGAGGATGACAGGACAAGAATTCACTAGATACCTTTTCCTGAGTCAGGGAGGCCAACATATTTCAGACATATGTTGTCTTTGATCTACGGTTCTTGCCTTCTGGGAGTGATGTATTGAGAGGGATTCTGAGCTTGCATTAGAACTCAGTTGGGAGAGAAATGCTGTCATTGATGAATGGTGTTTTTCCTGGGTGGGAGAGTGAAGTGTGGCATGTGTGCAATGGATTTGTCATGCCTATTAAAGGCTCTGCCAAGTGATTGTGGTCCAAATGTCAATCTGCCAAGGATTCTGGAAAAGCTGGCCCTCTTTTAAGAAAAACCAAGTCAACACCACTTTATTATAAACAAGAAAACAAAAGAAGCAAAAACTCAAATACCAAACACAAAGCCCAACTGTCAGGATGAAGCTTATAATAACTGATTTCACCAGGGAATTTTTACCATGGTGATCAGACTCCATATTTAGCTTCCCAAGGCTCATACCAGAACCATAATAGCAATCTAATTCATTGAACATTTACCATATACCATAAAATGTGCATAGCTTTACATGTATTAACTCATTTAAAATTCACAATAACTCTATAAGTACTATCATTAACTTTATTTTATAGATTAGAAACAAAAATTCAGAATAATTAAGTAATATACAGAAGAAAAGTCGATGAAAGGGCTAGGATTGTGTCTGGATTTTTGCAATAAAAAAAGACACATGCTCTTGACCCATGTTACAAGAACTTATGTTTACACAGAGTTTTGAGGAAGACCTTAAGGAATATCAAAGATGCATCTGTAAATGAATTAAACACTGCTTAATAAAGAACAAATGTACTAATGTTTTACTTGAAATACTGAAAGACATAATTTTGCAGCCCTAGAAAGACAGCTAAAAAATAGCTTGTCACAAAACTATGCTAATTTTTGTCCCAGGGAGTTATTTTTCATGTAATTGCAAAATGATTAATTGGTGGTTTTTAAAATTATTCTTTGAAGCATCCAAGTAAAACTAATCAGTATGATATTTCCAGCATCATCACTTTCCATTTTTTGATAAATGAACACTAAGTGTGATTTTTCCAATATTAAAGTGGTCTAGGCTTCTGTATGAATTCTTGAAAATAATAATTTACGACCATAATGAAATATGTAAATTCTTGAAGTGCCTTTTCATTTGGATTAAGTCAAGATCTGTAAAAAAGTGTATGTAATGAGGCCCTCCCAGAGAAGTGTCTGAAGTCAACACAAAAGTGCCATTTCATGGAAAGTAAACGCTCTTAGACGTGCCATATCTTAACTGTTGTGAACAGTGATGCAGTAAATGCAGACGTGCGGAGTTCTCTTCAGTACCCTGATTTCATTTATTTTGGATAAATAGCAAGGATTGGGATTGCTGGACCCTAAGGTGGGTCTACTTTTAATGTTTAGGGTAACTTCCATGCTGCTTTCCATAATGACTGTCCCACCAGCAGTGTTTACAGATTTCTTTTCCTCACATCTTTTGTCTTCTTGGTAGTAGCCATTCTAACAGACGTGAGGTGATAGTTCATTGTGGTTTTAATTTGCGTCTTTGGAAGAGAAAACATTTTGACAATAAGAGCTCCCTAGCCTCAGATCATCTAATTTTTTTCTAAAATAAAAATAAAGCATCCTCCGGGACTATTAGCCTTTTATCTTTCCTAAGTCTGAGATTTATTTTAAAATAACAAGGAAAATCCCTCCGCTATGTTTGACACAATTCAGTCATTAACTCTTGTCAACGGTTTTCTCTCTGTGTCTCTCTTTTTCTTGCTCTCTGTTGCTTTCACTTTACATCTTTTGTGTACCATTATTCTAGTACCCCAAAGTGGCTTGTCATGTTGCCTAATCCAATCTATTTATTACTCCAAGGAGTAAACTTGAAAGAAAGCAGAGGGTCTGTCATGCTATTCTGCCACCAGGAGGCAGCCTTGATTGTGTAACTTACAGCTGGTCATGTGAGTTTTGGCTCTTTATAGCATGAGTCATCAAGTTTTTTGGTAAAAGCCCAGGGAGTCTATATTTTAGACATTATATGCCATATGGTCTACTATGGTTGCAACTATTAACAGCAGTCATAGATAATATGTAAATTATGAATAAACATGATTTTGTTCTGATATAACCTCATTTGCAAAACAGACAAAAGGCCAGAGATGGTCTACAGGTCATAGCTAGCCAGCTGCTTCAACTCTCACTCAGGCCAGAATTCACCACTTCTCTACCCAAGCGTAGGGCAGTGGAGGTAGAAATCCGACATGGGCTATGTTTTCCAAACAGAATCCAGTTTCAGAGTGGCAGTCAATATATCATCACTGTTTTTCTGTTTGGGATCTGAAAAATAGCTTGAAATATCAAACAATGGATGGAATTCTTTCCTTTTCTTCTCTTTACCTTCTGTTTCTCTTCCCTTCACTCCCCTTTCCTCTCACCTCTCTATCGTTCTTTCCTGAACAGATAAGTTTTGAATCTCAAGTATGTGTTAGGTGCTAGGGATACAAGAGTGCCTAAGACAAGCTTCCTGACTTACAGACACTTTCAGTCTGTAGAAAAGCTGGGAAATTTGGCATATCCATATGTTTTAGGTATTACGATAGAAGTGTTAAAAGAATACATTGGGAACAAACTACCTCAGCTTTGAAAGAATAGTGAGAGTTCTCCAAATGAATGCAACAGCCGAGTTTGAATCTGACAGATGCCTGTTATCCAGACCACTGCCTGAGAAATGGAGTCTGGGGAGTGTTCCCACAGGTAGGCTCACGATAGGTCTGGAGGTATAAGAAACCACATAGATGTCATTAAATCAAGGAACACACAGAGCATAAAGTTCAGATGGGTTAAGGTTAGAGATGTAGGCAGAGACCAGCCACAAAAACTTTCAGGCACCCGTGCTAGTCCAGGTCATGCTCACTCACATGAGGACAGCTCAGCCTCCTAGCTTGTTACCTGATCTCAAATGCTGCCCCTGTTCAGTCTATTCACCACACCAATGCCAGAATGATCACAATCTACTGGAGTTCATGTTCACCCCCTACTTAAACGCTGTCAGGAACGACTTCTTGTTCTCAAAATTATTTCCAGTCACTTGATAGGATCCCTGAGGCCCATCATGAGCTGACCCTGACTGCTTTCTCAGCCTCATCTTCATCAGCTTCCTGTCTATGCTGGTTAATATTTTATTCAGGTCTTTTTTTTCTTTTTGGAAAATACAGTTTATTTAGAAAGATTAGAAGGGGGGGAGACTTACCTCCCAAACGTAGGGGAGGGGGCCAAAACTTAGGGAAAAGCATGGTCTGGCCAGAGTTCACACAGCAACATGGCTGAACTAGGTCTGAATAATAGCATGGACTTATTTAGGTCTTTTAAAGTGTCATCCAGAAGTGTTGTATAGTATCTTTGGTTAGGTTTACTCCTCAGCACTTTAGATACTATAGCCTTTGTTGCTATTGAGTATATCTTTGTTTTAATTACATCTTCTACCTCCTTGTTGTTGGTGTATAAAATGCAATTGATTTTTGCGTATTGATGTTATGTATAGCATGCCTGCTGAACATTCTTATTCTAATGGTCAGTCTATGCAGACAACCCACATGAACTATCATTTAGTCTTGCTTCTGTTCTATTTCTCTTCCATGTCTGCCTTTTCTTTTGAGTTTTCTAGTACCTCCAAGATATGGCAGTGAATGCACATTTCTGTTGCTCCACACCCTTCCTAGCATTTAGTGTTGTCAGTGTTTGTGGTTTTGGCCATTCTGGTAGATGTACAGTGGTTGCTTAGATAACTGGCATTTCTTTCTTCTAGTTTCTTTATTTTTTGGCTATATCTTTCTTAACTTGAATTGGAAGCTTAGCTCATTCACTTTTAGTGATTTTTTTTCTTAACATGAGATTTAAATCTATAAAATTTCCTCTTCATATTTCTTTGAATACATCCTATACATTTTGAGATGTGCAAATTTCCTTATTATTTATTTCTGAATGTTTTCTAATTTTTGTTATAATTTTTAATCTATGAATTATTTATGAGGGTATTTAAATATCCAAAGGTATGTGGTTTTTAAAGATATATTTTGTTATTGATTTGTATTTGAATTACATCATGGTCAGAGAAAATATTCTATTGGATTAAAATTTATTCACTTGATTAATGGCCTAAGGCTTGGCCAATTTTAATACATGTTTTAGATCCACTTAAAAATGTATTGGTATAGTGCTTATAATTTTCATTAATTCAAACTTATTGGTTTCATTGTTCAATAGATGTCTTTACTGGAGATTGTTTTCTTGACCTGTAAGTTACTGAGAGAGGTATGTGTATGTTAAATGGTGGAATTATTTATTTTTTGTTTTTCTTTTAATTTTCTTCTTGATATATTTTAAAACTATGTCATTAGGTGTATATGTTTGGAACTATTATATATTTCTGTTGATTAAAATTTTTATCAATATGCAATAAGTAAGATGATCTAGAGTCCTTGAGATGCAATATGCAATAAGTAAGGTGATCTAGAGTCCTGGGGATCCTGAGATACTTTTAGAAGAAAATTCATAAAAACTGTTTCCATAAAATGCTAAGATATTATTTGCATTTTCCACCTGTTGACATTTACACTGGTGTTGAAAAGGAGTGTTGGGTAAAACTTCTAACTCTTCATGAATGTTTTTGATGAAACAACAAAAAAGTATGAATTGTATTACATTTTGACACTTGAATGCAAATGTCTTTTTTATCATTCTGTCTCAAGAAAGGGGGAATTCACATGAAGCACACTGCATGCTGAAAAGTACATTGATTTTTTCCAGAGGAGATGCATTAGTTCAATAGTTTGAATTGTAAGATGAATTAATTACTTTTTCACAGAACATTTTTTTTAAAGACAGCTTTAAGACAAACTACAGTTATTCAAATTTAGGGTATTTGGCAGAGAATTTCTCTTCAAAAAAAGTAAGCTTGCTACTATAAGAAAAATAAACAGTCATATGCTGATAAATGTCTAACATAAGCCCTATGAGGTAGGGAAAGCCTTACTTCGTAGGTTTGTAACCAATGTCTGTGATGTATATCCCAGCATGACTGATTTCCAGCTACCAGTTGATGTTAATTGAACACAGAACTAGAAGAGATTACAAGGTCTCACAAGTTGTTGCAAGCCAACTGCACTACAGCACACTGCTGAAGACACAAAAGTGATGAAATTAGAGATTCTAAGTGAAAATTCGAATTTGGGAAAATCTATATATAAGAACATGAACCTGATACTCTCTACTACATAAACACCTTTCTAAAAAGATTGCTAGAGATAGTGACAAGTGGAATTTTTAATATTTTATAATGAAATGTGTCAACACTTGGAAAGTCTCCATAGCTCAGTGATCTAATATTTTCCAAATGACCAATGCATGAGGTTTTCAACTCTTCATGAATACAAGTTTTATTCAAAATTTAAATCTTAAGTGTTTCAATTAACGTGACTGACTACAGAAATTTTATTGATGTGTTTTAGATTTCATATTATCACTAACCTATAGTAAACTACCATTTATCAGGTTCCAGTGTAGCATCAAATTATCTTAAAATACTCTTCTCTTTCCTTATATATTTATGTGAAGCCAGAATTTCTCTATGTCCATCAATCAAACCCACATATCACAACAGAAGGAATTCCTTATGTTCAAAATGGAAGTGGAAGACCACATCTGGAATGTGGTTGTCACGAAGTAAGAGGGAGTCAGCTAGCCTAGTCCAGCCTGTCACTCTGTTGCCAAAAAATCTATAGCCATTCAGAATGGTTATCTCTTCAAGAAGATCAGCTCTTGGCCAGACTCGGTGGCTCAGCCTGTAATCCCAGCACTTTGGGAGGCCGAGGTGAGTGGATTGCCTGAGCCCGTGGGTTCGAGACCCACTTGGGCAACTTGGTGAGACCTTGTTTCTACAATACATCAAAAATTAGCCAGGCATGGTAGCATGCGCCTGTAGTTCCGGCTACTTGGAAGGCTGAGGTGGAAGGATCGCTGGAGCCCTGCAGGTTGAGGCTGAGGTGGTCGGGAGCATGCCACTGCACTTCAGTCTGGGTGACAGAGTGAGACTCCAACTCAAAAAAAAAAAAAAAAAAAAGGTCAGCTCTCATTTAAGTCAATTTATTCCTTGACCAATAAATACTTCTTATTTCATGTATGTATTTACTGGATATCTGCGGCTTCATTAGAATCACTGATATTTGATTTTGCATTCTCAGAGGGAAGAGAGTAGATCTGTTTAGTTCCTTTTGAAATGGCCAAGCATAGACTACAGCCAAATTTGTATATACTAGACACATTGACAGTGAATAATTTCCTCTTATCTAGAGCTTGGCTTACAAATCAAAGTAAATACTCTATCTTCCTTCCTAATCTAGTATAAGCTTTCACTTTTTCCCAAGCGGCCAGACATTTATAGTAATGAGAAGACAAAGAAGATCCCAAGATATCTACCTGAAATTGCTACCTAGTGGTATTTGTTCCAGAAGTTTTATTGTAAATCAGTTGTTCAGAAGTTGGAGGACATTTTTCTTTGAGGGGAAATATTATATAGGATACTCATAACTCTTGATGGAGTCCATCAAGTCTAAGTATATCTGACATATAGTATTAATATAACAATACTATAGTGCTTCTCTGAGAGATATATATTTAAAGTTTTAGTCGGGCTCGGTGGCTCAGCCTGTAATCCCGTGCCTTTGGGAGGTGAGTGGATTGCCTGAGGTGAGTGGATTGCCTGACCCGCCTGGGCAACTTGGTGAGACCTCATCTCTACAATAAATCAAAAAATCAGCCGGGCGTGGTAGCACATGCCTGTAATTCCGGCTACTTGGAAGGCTGAGGCGGAAGGACCGCCAGAGCCCAGCAGGTCAAGGTTGCGGTGACCGGGAGCGGCCACTGCACTCCAGTCTGGGTGACAGAGTGAGACTCCAACTAAAAATATAAATAAATAAAGTTTTGTTGCAAAGAACATCTTGTTCAAATAGAGATAGATTGGACTCTGCTCCTTCACGTGCACCCTCTGGGTAGTAAAAAGAAAGGCTCCTTGAGTTCTAAGCCACTGTTAGTGTTCTTACACAGGAAAATGAGCTTGGCATGGAAATGGGGACAAGATTATGGGGCATGAGGGGAAGAGATAGTGGCTGTGGGATAAATAGGGGCTGAGAAAGTTCAATAAATAGAGACAAAGGAGGTGTACACTTGATTTCCTGTTAGGGCGACACTGTAGGAGGCACTGAGGTATAGGCTGGTCACTCAGTCTTCATTGACATTTTCTGTTGTCCTCAGGGATTGACCTGTCTTCTCATTCTGTGGCCATCTGCTCTGATCTGCATCTTCCCTCCTGTGTAGTCTACACATCTTTCCCCTTGATCCCTGGATCCTAAGCACCAACACGCATCATAAACATGAGTTTTAATATACTTAGGGCTCACTTCAGTCGGTGTATAAGTAATTCCATCTTAGAAAAATACTCCGTCTGACATTTCTAAAGGCATTAGGCCCCCTGGAACTAGATGTTTTGCCTCATCAATAAAGACTACATCCAATTGAATAAGGACGCAACCCAGCACACTCCACTCTCAGTCCTCACTGCAGGACTTCAGGGGCATGAAAGAGCAGGACTTCACCAGTTTGGAATGACTACCTTCACAGACACCATCTTGCTGCTACTCATGGTAGGTACCTGGCATCTGCCAACAAAGGCTCTTCCCGCATCAAAGACTCTTCCTTGAAAGAGGTTGACATGCTACCTTGGCCAGCCCAGGAAAACTCCTTCTGCTCTCCTGGCTTTCCCTGGACTGGTTTGTTAACCCTTTTTCCTTTCCTCTTGATGTTCAAAGTTACTTTGTTTGTTGGGGAATGTTTATTTTATAGCAGTTGTATATTGATTTTTTTTGCAATACTGACTGATTATGGAGTGTCTTGAGCTTGTGTGCCCATGGCTCTGACCACCGTGTGAATGCGTGGTACTAAGCAGAACTGCCTCCTTGGGAACTCCATGTAGCTGTGACTTTTATGATTCAGGTAGCATCTGTAAAAGTCTGACCTTGTGGAAAGACACAAGCATGGGTAGATCTGGTTGTCTCTGACCTTGAGCCACCCACGACACTCAGGAAATCAGGCAGAAGGAGAAAATGGCACATTGTTCAGTTTTTAATAGATTTCTGCGTTGACTCATCAACACTTAATTTAGAGACCAGCGCCCAGGCACTCAGAGCATCATTCACATTTGGAAATTTGTCATCTGTCTCTGGAGAATTTTTGTTTAAGTGAAGAGATTTTAGACTAACAGCGAGTGATCTGATGCAGAGCAAAGAAGCTATGCACCTGTCCATATATGTGCATACTTTATTGTTTTACAGAGTCCTCTCGTCTCTACCATTTCCTTGGCCACAAGGTAACCTGGGCACAGGGACAGAAGGGCAGTGAGGGCTGAGAACAGAAAACTGACTGGAAGAAAACAGTTGGAGGTCATGTGTGTGAATCTACCTGGATGCGTTTTCCTGACTATTTTCAGGAACATGTAGCTGTCCAGGTAATTAAGATCTGGTGGAGTCTCTGGTTCCACTACGATTGATAACCTTTAGGGGAAATTGGAAAAAGCCAGAAAACTCTGAAAGAAAAGGTATTTTGTTTTATTGTACAAGACAGATTAAAGAAAGGCAGATGGGGCGTCGATAGATATTGAAGTCTAGGAAATAAATACTGAGACATTCAAAGACTAATGTTAAACACTTTAGTGTTGTTTATAGGATTGAATCAATCAGATCCCACAATACTACATCTACACTTCCCATGAAAACAAATAGAAACAAACACAAACAGCTGCATAGTACTTATTATATTTTATTTTTCATCACCAGGCAGATGAAATTAGGTTATTGAGAACAATAAGCTCGGGATAGGGAAAATGGGTTCCACAGTCTGTATCTCTTGCTCAGTTTGTTCCTAGAGTCTGCCAGTTTTCACTATGAGTAAAGGCAGCAGCATTCTGAGTTTTCATGCTCAGTCATCAGCCAGTAGTTTCACTGCTTCTTCATGCTCGACGACGCTCTTCAGAAAACTACCATGATAACAACTCCTTGCTTCCACACACGTGCAGCCAAGATCTGTCAAAGAGCATAGAGTCTCTTCCCTTCTACTTTCTATCCTCTGAAAGAGCATTTTAGCAACACCACTGGGTATGTTGATGTCCTTATAATAAAAAGGCAGGAATTCTACTGCTTTTCTTTGGTAAGATGAAATGTTAGGATAATGAAGAGGGTTAAAGATTGTGAATTTTTATTCTCTTTTAAGAAAAAGCACTACGTATCAATCTGCATTCAGTTTTCTTGTTTAAATGTAAAATTGGGGGGATACTACAAATATTTTAAAGTACATTTTATGTAAAGTGGAGTTGAATCTTTATGCTGCATAGTTTTGCAAGATTTGACAATTGCATAGAGCCATGTAGCCACTACCATCTGCAAGATACAGAGCAGCTTCACCACTTCCTTACACTTGATCCTGTTCTGCCTCCGTACAGTGTTGTCTTTCCTATCATGCCCGATAAAAGGAATCATATATAAGTAGAGTTTTCAGTCTGACTTCTTTCAGCCAGCTTAATGCATTTGAAATACGTGCTTGCTGTTGTGGGTATCAGTAGTTCACACCTTTCCTCTCTTGAATGATATTTCTTTAAATAAAATTAATGCAATTTGGTTATTTATATTCCATAGATGAGGGATGGTTAGGTTGCGTCTTATTTTTGGTGTAAACATCAAAGCGGTACAAAATTGAAGAGTTTTTGTGTGAACATAGTTTTTATTTCACTTGGATATACCAGGCATGGAATTTCTGAGTAGAAAGTACCATGTGTTTAACTTCATCAGGAGCTATCAAGATACTTTTTTAGGGTCGCACCACTCTGCATTCATACCACAATGTGTGAGAATCCTAGTTACTCTGTGTCACTGCCAGCATGTGGTATTGCTGGGTGTTCTTGTTTTTATTGTTTGGTCATTCTAATAGATGAGTGGGGAGTGGAATCTTATTCTGCTTTTAATTTGTATTTCCTTAATGACGAATGCTGCTGAGCATATTTTCATGTGCTTGGCTGCCATCTGTATTATTTTCTTTGGGAGGTGTTTATGCAAATCTTTTGCTTATTTTTGTTGGCTTTTCTTAATGCTGTATTCTGAGACTTCTTCATGTATTCTGGATATAGGTCCTTTGTCAGATGTGTAATTTGCAAATATTTTCGCTGAGTCCATGGCTTGTCTTTTTATTCTCTTAATGTCTTTCACAGACCAAACATTTTTAATTTTGATGAAGTCAAGTATCCTTTTTTAAACTGAATTATATATTTAATATTAAATCTAAGCAGTCTTGTCCTAATCAAAGACCTCAAAGTTTTGTCCTATTGTTTTATACTTTACACATAGCCCTATGATCTGTTTTGTGCCAATTTTTGTATAAGTTACGCAGTATGTGTTACCATTTATTCCCTTGAATAACTAAGTGGCCCAGCACCATTTGTGAAAAAGACCATTTTTTTCTCCATTGAGTTGGCTTTGTACTTTTCCTAAAAATCAGTTGCACTTTTGCGCCTGGGTCTATATCCAGACTCTCTTCTGCTCCATTGATTTCTGTGCTCATTCTTTTGCCAAAACCTCATGGCCTTGATTGCTAATGAACCTTGAACAGCTACTGTGAATCTGCCAACTTGGTTTTTCTTTTTCAATTATTGCTGATTCTAGTTCTTTTGACTTTTATATAAATGTTATAATTTTTCTTATCCTCTTACTTTTAATCAATCTATCTCATTCTATTTAGGGTGCATTCTTTTCATTAACATATAATAAAAAACTTTCTGATAATCTCTGTCTTGTACTTGGTACATTGAAAACATTTGCATAAATGTAATTATTTTATGGTCAATAAGGCAGCCATTTTATTACTTTTCCATTTTTGTTCTCAAATTTTTATTTCTCTCTTCTTCCTTTCCTGCCCTTCTTTTGGATATTAGAATTTTTTAAGCATTACATTTTAATTTATTAATTATTTTCTGGCTAATATTACTTTGTATTATTTTCATTGATTTGTCTAGGGATTAAAATATACAGTATAAACCATGAAGACCTAAGTTTTTATAGTCTTCTTAGAATTAATATTTTACCACTTCATGGAAAACTTAGAGGCTTTATTCCCTACAGGCCCCTTGTGTTTCCCTTTATGTTGTAGTTTCCAAGTGTTTAGTATCTCTATGTCTTGAACTTCTCTCTCTAGAGAATGTAATAATTTTTATTACAACCATGAAACCTATTTTGAAGAGCTTAATAAATAAAAATCTATTGTAGTTCCCAAGATGTTCCCTATTTCTGTGCTTCTCCTTCATCCTGAAGTCCTTGCTTCCCTCTGTTATCATTTTCTTTCCTTGGAGCATTTCTTTAGGGCAAATCTGTGGAGACAAACTCTCACTTTCTTCATCTGAGAATGTTTTTATTTCCCTCTAAGCCCCACTTACCCCATGGCTACTTTCAATTTTTTTTTTTTCCTTGAGTTTTTAGCGTTTTGCTTATGAAGTATCTAGGTGTGGTTTTCTTCAAATTACCCTGTGTGGGGTTTGCCTGACTTCTTAAATCTGTAAATATATATCTTTTATCAAATTATTTCTTGGAGAAGTTTTTTAGAAACTGTGCACCCATTCAACCTTCCCAACAGGTGAATTAAAGATTTGCCCACTCACTCCCGAACCCTGACTGATGTCATTGAGCTCTCAGAATTTTTTTTTTTAAGCCTCTGGAAGGCTATAGTATTGCTCCTACCACAGCCAATAACCAACCACAGATTTCGAATAAATGGAATGACGATGACATTGAAGATATTGTTGATTACAATTTGGGGCCTCTTGAGTCTGGCTAAAGAGGAAAACATTGTCCTTTGACTTCAGACACTTAAAACCTTATGGCAACTGTCAGGCTCCCTCTGTGACACTTTCCCATGGCTTCAGTTCAGGCCTGCGGCCCCTCCTCAGGGCATACAGACGCACTTAAGATACACTTTGAACATTGAACTTACTTCTGGTTACAGCTTATGTTTGTTTTCTACTCTTGTCCTATTTTCCTCATCTACTTTTTGAAGATTTTACAATTTGTGAGTTAACATAATCAATCTTAAGTCCTATCAGAGCAAATCTGGGATGGAAATAAGTAAAAGATGGCATCTTCTTTGGTGAAAACGGTGAATAGTTTAACAACTTAAATTCTTTCCAAATAATTTATGATTTTAATGAAATTCCTATCAAAGTCCCATTTTGGAAGTCGACAACATAATTTCAAATTAACTTTATACCATAAGATGATGAAAATAACTGGGAAATTAACTTTATAACATAAGGTGATGAAAATACCTGGGAAAGAAACAGTGAGGAGGTAACTTTCTATAGCACATGTTTAAACATTTGTAGAACTAAAATTGTTAAAAAAAATATGAGCTCTAGCTGGGCTCGGTGGCTCAGCCTGTAATCCCGCGCCTTTGGGAGGCTGAGGTGAGTGGATTGCCTGAACCTGAGGGTTCAAGACTCGCCTGGGCAGCGAGATCTCATCTCTACAATAAATAAAAAAAATCAGCCGGGCATGGTAGCACATGCCTGTAATTCCAGCTACTCGGAAGGCTGAGGCGCAAGGATCGCCCAGCAGGCGAGGCTGCAGTGGCAGGGAGCGGCCACTGCACTCCAGTCTGGGTGACCGAGTGAGACTCCAACTCAAAAAAAAAATGAGCTCTATACAATTCTGTCCAGAGAAATTAATAAAAAGACATAAGATAATATAGGGCAAAATAATTCGCATGACAATGTGGAATGAATAAATCTGTTTCCAACTGGTTTGAAGAAAATATTTAACCTCATACCATACAGCTAAATTAATTCTAGATGCCTTAAATAATTATTTTTTGGAAGACTAACATACAAATCTAAAAACTATGTGTTGAGTTAAGCTTTGTGAGTGGCAATGCTTGATCTAGAAGCAATGAGAAAACACACATAGTCTGCCTATTGTTCTAAGAGAAGAGAGAAGAATAGCATGCAATAAAGATCAGTGAAAGGACGATGGTCGTGTTGTTGGATAGCAAGGGGGAGTTAAGAGGACATTTGCAATTTTAAAAAGAAAAGATTTGCTGACCTGTGACATTTGAGGAAAAACCTTAACTAAAAGCAATTCACATGGTTCTGCTGGGGAAGAATCTTCCGGCAAGTGCAAATGTCCTCTGTGCACCCCAGGAACAACAAGGAGGCTGGGCAACAGGACCCAGTGGGCAGAGTGGGAATAGGGAAGACAAGAGCACCAAGAAGCAGATGACAGAGAGGACACGGCTGTTATCCTGGGGCAGACAGGGCCACTGGAAGCTAAACAGAGAATTGACACAATAGCACTCGTGGGCTAAAAAGTAAGTCTGGTTATTGGGCTGGAAACAGTTATAACCAGGAAGGCAGAAGTAGGAAGACCTGGCAGGAAGCTTTTGAAATAATCCAGGAAAAGAGTGATGGTGCCTGAGACAAGGGAGTAGAAGAAAGTGGAGGGAACTTGCAAAAAGCTCTGGATGCATGTTGAAATCAGAGCTTACAGGTGTGTGATGAAGGGTTTGGTACATGAGGCCATTAGCTGTGCAAACTCTGCAGCTGGGCCCTGAGCGCAAATCTCAGCCCTGAGGTGTGCTAGCTGTATCCCCTGAACAAGTGATCTTGTCTCTCCACCTCAGTTTCTACATCTTTAAAATATGGGGAAAAAACCAGGGTTATTTTGAGGATTTAGTGAGATTACTGACATCAAATGCTTAGAATAGTGCCAGGCACATAGTAATGACTAGATACAGTATTAGTATTATATAGTGTATTTATTAGACTCAGGGTATGAGTGTTGAAGCAATGCTGACATTGGAAAATACTTAAGAACAAAGTTAAAGTGTTAGGTGGAAAATATCTTGTAAAAATATTGTAGCATAATCCAGATTATGCACTGTAAGTTATTTATGCAAAAACAGTCTAAAAGATAAGATCTTGAAACAGATCCTATGAACAGCTCTAGAGAACAGGACAGGCACATCTCCTTGTATTGCACTTTCTTTACTGCATTTTGAGGATACTGAGATTTTTTAAATAGAAGGCTTCTGGCAACCCTGAAATGAGCAAGACTTTAAGGCCATTGTTGAGACCTACTGCTCAGAAAAACAATAACAACAGCAACAAAAATCTTTCAAAATATTGCTGCTCATTGACAAATCCCCCTGGTTACCCAAGAACACTGATGAGGATGCACATACTCATTGACATTGCCATGACTGCTAACACAGAGTTATTCTGCAGCCCATAGATCAAAGAGTAATTTTGACATTCAAGCCTTGTTATCTGAGGAATACATTTTGTAAGGTGATTGTTGCCATAGAATGGACTGGATCTGGGTAAACTGGAAAACTTCTGGAAGGATTCATTATTCTCGATGCCATTAAGAGCATTCATGATTCATGAGAGGAGAAAGTCAAAATATTAACATCAACAGGAGTTGGAAAGAACTTGATCCCAGCCCTCAGGGATGACTTTGAGGAATTCAAGATTTCAGGGGAGGAAGTCACTGCAGGTATGGTGGGAATACCAAAAGAACCAGAACCACATGTGGGGCTTGAGAATGCAAGTGAACTGCTGCAGTTTCATGATAAAACGTGAGCAGATGAGGAGCTACCCTTTATGGATGAGCAAGAAAAACATGCTTTCTTTGTTTTATTTTTATGTTTTGTTTTGTTTTTGTTTCAGATGGAGTCTACTCCTGGGGAAGATGCTGCGAAACTAATTATTGAAATGACAGCAAAAGATTTAGAATATTACACAGATTTAGTTGATAACACAATAGCAAGTTTTGAAAAGATGGACTCTAATTTTGATAGAAATCCTGTGGTGGGTAAAATGCTATCAAACAGCATCACATGCTATAGAGAAATCTTTTGTGAAAAGAATGACGTTCTGGCAAACGTCATTATTGTCTTATTTTAAGAAATTGCTGCAGTCACCCCAGCCTTCAACAACCACCACCTTAAACACTCGGCACCATCAACATCAAGGCAAGATCTTTCACCAGCAAAAAGATTACGACTTGCTGAAGGCTCAGATGGTCGTCAGCAGTTCTTAACAATGAGGTATTTCATAATTAAGATATATATATATTTAAACATGATGCTACTGCACACAATAGAATACAGTATAGTATAAACATAATTTTCATATGCCCTGGGAGACAAAGCAATTCACGTGATTCACTGTATTACAATACTCACTTTGTTGCAGTGGTCTAGAACCCAGCCCAGATATCTCTGAGGTATGCCTGTGTCTCATTTGTTTTCTTATTATTTCCCAAACTTTTAATAATAAAGATGTGTCTCCTTGTATAATCATAAAAATGATACTAATTTTTTAGGAAAAAATCATCATGATTAAAAATGAAACAAAAGTCATAAAAAGTAGAAGGGAAGGAAGCCTATTTTCCTGAGCTAACTGGACAAGAGTTGTAAGAGAGAAGGAAAAGTCCAAGCAAATGCGAAGAAAGATTACACGAAATAGTCTCAACCCAACTCTGGTGTACTCAAGTTCAAAGACGGGATGCTCCCGGCACTACCTCAAGGTCCAGGATAGACCTTGATAAAACAGCAGCAAGTTTTGAAAGGATTGGCTCTAATTTTGAAAGAAATTCTGTGGTAGGTAAAACACTATCAAACAGCATCACATGCTATAGAGAAATCTTATGCAGGAGGTGGTGTCTAGTGAGAGTCCTCCCGTGATCAGGAAAACTCACCCCTCATCCTGGGATAAACCCGGATTGGGGAAGATGGAAGGGAAGGCACCTGTGTGAAGAAGGGGAAGGCTTGACTACATTTGCGTGGCATCACTGTAGATCCAGGAATTCCTGAATGTTAAGCCAGAAGTCACTCCAGCCTCAATCTTCATTTTAAAATCAGGAAAATGAAACCCAGTGAAGTGACAGGGACTAACCTGAAGTTACACAACTGCTGAGACACACAGTTAGATAATACCACAAATTTCATGGGTGCCTTTTTAAAAATCCCATCTTAACACTGTTAGAAACTCAGGGTGGTCAGTACCTAGAAGTGACATTGCAGCACTGCAACCTCAAAGACTTCCAAGTTGTGAAAGTACTGATCTTGGGATTGTTTTCACAACATTTGATAATGGCATCTAATCTCTGAGAACAGATCATATGCCTATTATAGCTTCACATTTTGATACAGTGCTTAGCTCATTTCTAATGTCCAAAAGTTGTTAAATAAATGCCCACTATCCACTGCTTGATAGTTATGAATGGTTCTTTTCCCTTTCCTGGCTTAGACATCTCCAGGAATGAATTGCTACCCTCAGCTTCACTGGAAGCAAAAGACTAACAAATGCAAATCCCAGAAGAGACCACGTTAAACAGGGCGCCTCTTTTGTCACATTAAATTCATACACCTGCATGGGTGCACGTCTCTGAGCTCTATCCTCAGCTGCACCCCTGTACTCAGTCCCCAGGTCCTTCCCCATCCCCAGCGTCTCCTACCTTCCATCTGAGATTCAGTCACAACCCTCCTGGTGTCCCCATGGGGCTCACTGCCTCCTGCTCTCCTCCTTTGTCATTCATGTGTGTATTCACCTGGTCCACAAATATTTCTCAAGCCCAGACATATGCAAGCTCTAATGCAAGAAGTTTTGGGTAAGATCAAGGAAAACGTGACATGTCATCAGAGACATTTCTTCCCTACTTCCAGCTCAGCCCTACATGCTGCAGGGTAAGGTGTAGCAATTAAAGATGGCTTTGCAAAAGCTGGGCACACTGAGTACTGACCAGGGTGATAATGATCAATAACGATTCAGAATGGTTGGAATCTATCAGACAAGGGGACTAACAGAACCATTTGCACAATATAAGCATCAACATGAGTTCAACTTGGTGGAACTAGGCAAGCAAGCAGCCCTGCAGGGTCAGATCAGAGGGAATAACCAGAATTGTTAAAATCTGAGCTTTCTATGTCAATGAAGGTCAAGATGACCTCCCAAGGGAGACTGTGTGATGAGGGAGCCGGCAATGGAAGAAATGCCCAGCACATGACTTCCTATGTAAGGACAGAACACCTCAAATCCAAGGCCATAGTCCAGGCCTTGCTACTAGACTCTGGCAATGACTCACTCAGGTCCAGCCAGCAGGTCTCTCTTGGAACAAACAGCTAACAGCACCTCCTACACACTCAGTCTGAAGCACTCCCAGCCCTCCAAGCCCCCAGTAAGTCAGAGCAATTACCCAGAGTGAAGTAGGAGAGATAATTACTACTGGATAAGATGTGGTGGTGTTAATTTTAAATCACATCCCAAACCACATGGCAGAGAACAACAAAATCAGGTTGACCCATGTGCAGTAGAAAACACTTGAAAAGGCCTATAAACAGAGGGAGAGGAAGGAAGACAGGGAGAGGGAGGGAGAGAAAGAGGGGGAGAGAGAGACGGAGTGTGGGAGGGAAGGAGTGAAGGAGAGGAGAAGGGAAGGAGAGAGGAAAAGAAGGAAGGAAGGGAAGGAAGGAAAGGAGGGAGAGAGGGAAGGAGAGAGGGAGAAGAGGAAGAGGGAGAGGAGGGAGGAAAGAAAAGAGGGAGGGAAGGAGAGAGAGAGAGAGAGAGAGAGAGGGAAAGAGAGAGGAAGGAATGAAAAGGAAGGAAAGAAGAGGCTCTGGTGTACAGTGATACTGTGTCCCTTTTCTACCACGCCCCACATCAGTAGACCTCTTCACCTGCCTGAGTCAGCATTCCTCCACTGTGAGATGGGGATGGCCATTCTGGTCATTTCAAAAAACAACTGGCTATTTGTGGGGAAAATTATTTGAGATGACACGATTATGCACCTTGTAATGAGATTAGATTCTAGCTGGATTAAATATTAAAATGTAGAGACTAAAAAATGAAGATACAATATTCATGAATATTTATAGTATATGGACAAAAATGTCATAAGCATAATAACAAAAACATTAACTATAAAGAAAAAGATTGAGACACCATATGGAACAAAGAGAAACTTCACTTCATAGCAAAAATCTCATAAGATTCATAGGTGTTTCTACAGATACTAAGAAGACACCATTAGTGATTTTTATGCTACAATATTCTTCCTGACCTCTGGGGTTATTTTACATGTGTGGTTATTATTTAATCCACACTACACACTTGGAGGTGAGAGGGCCTTTTGGGCTCTCAGACTTAAAAGTGCACAAACTGAGTCTCAGAGCTGAGCTGCCGGCTGACTAGTGTTATTTTTAGGGAAAATAGGAAATAGTTGCTATTTCTGGATTAATCACTCTGTCTAGGTTTGCAATGACACAAATACAGGGATAAAATGGCCAACATCTTATTTGCCCTCAATTTGCATTTTACAGATGATCCTAATAACTTGGAAGAGAATCCTCACTAAAGGAGAATGATACTGATGAGAAAATCTGTGTGCTGGCCAGAGTCACTAATCACCACCAAGCATTGACTGTCATCAGCTGGGCTTTTTTATTTCCTGATATGGAATTATTGTCGTAAATAAAGCTGTTGTCAAGAATAAAATCTTCCAGTGATGGCGTGGAAAGGAATTATCAGTATGACATATTGTTGCTGTATTTCCAAAAGACGTGACATTTCAACATTTGCTTTTTTGGGTAATGTTTTTTATCATATTGAGGTATACAGAGATATTTAATTAACCTACATGGATAGAATGACGCATTCCCTGCAAATTATCATAAGCAAGCAAGAAAAACAAATTATTTCCCAAATTAAAATATCACCATGAAAGCTAACTTTATCATATGCTTCCCCATTGGAACAAAATCAAAACACAACAGAATTAAAAACTCTTTGAGCATACCAAAGGACCTCACAATATTTATCCCTTATATCATATGTTCTGTGAATCTAACTGGTCCTTCCCCCGGGCTCTACACATAGGAGAGACAAACCTCCCGAGCCCTCTGTTGACCATCTCAACTGCAGACTGGCTTGTGGGGCTTCTTCCTAAAACACACAGGCTCCAAGTGCTGTGCTGCTCTCTGCTGAGAAACCAGAAGCTCTCACCTAGTTTCCTGGGAAGTAGAAGCCACATGTGGAACTCACCCAAGGTGTTTCTCTGAGCTTGCATAACTGTAGTGTCAGTTTTGGAAAGCTTGTGAAATATTGGAACAGGCTTGTCACGGCTAGGGCTTTGGGTTTATGCTTGTGGAATGGCTTCTCTGAAATTTTCCATCAAATAAGATGACCTCGCTGAAAAAGATGACTTTATGGTCAATGGCATGCATGGAGCTGCTCTGCAGGCATTCTTAGTTGCATTCTGGGAAGTGATGTCCATCAAACGACTGAGGATGATGTTGTCCTCAGGAGAGGCAGCTGCTTCCTGCTGAGTGTTAGGCGGGCAAGATTACTACTCTTAACCATGTGTACATCAGAAACACTAAAAAATGTTTTTGGAGAGAGACCTAGAGTACAAATCAAGAAGCTTACTGCCTATTCAAAGACCACAGACCTTTGCTATCCATTCTGAGAAGTGGGGATTTGAGTTTCTTCTTCCAGATAGTCTTTGTAAACACACTCCTTCCATCTTAAGCAAACATCTCTCTCTTATTCATAGCATATTCTGACTTCTGGTATACCCAGAAACACCAGGACTATGGCATAATACTGCTTTTTAAGTTTAAGTCAATAACCCCGTCTTTCTGTTTTTTAGTAAAACCAACAGTTGAACGAAATATGTTGACTTATCTGTCACCAAAATCCAACAGAGAAAAGAAATGCTTTCTGTGGTAGCTGACTGATGCATGTGTGGAATCAATAAAAGTAAGTAAAGTAACAGAGGTGATTTAAGTTTTGTCACATTTAGAAAACGCATATGTGTTGGCAACAACGTGGATGAACAGCAATCTTGGGATTCCTAGTGAGGAAGTATGTTTCCAATGATTGGTTCAGAAACCGTTGTGAACTGTTTTAGTCAGAATTCTCCAGAGAAACAGAACAAATAAGATATATACATGAGATATATACGTGAGAGAGAGAGAGAGAGAGAGAGAGAGAAAGAGAGAGAGAGAGAGAGAGAGAGGTGAATTAGCTTAAGGAATCAGTTCACATGATGTTGGAGGCTACCATGTTTGAAATTTGCAGGGAAGGCAGGCAGACCGGAGACCCTCAGGGAAGAGCTGATCACAATCTTAAGTCCAAATTCAGTCTGGAGGCAGAATTCTTTCTTCTTCAGGGGATCTCAGTCTTTTCTCTTAAGTCCTTCAGCAGACTGGATGAGGCCCACCTGCATTATGGAGGGTCATCTGCTTTACTCAAAGTTTACTGGTTTACATGTTAATCACAAAATAAAAAACACTCTTACAGCACTCTGACATCTAGGTTGGTGTCAGATCAAGAAACTGCTCACCACAACCTAGCAAACTCGATGTTAGCCACCACATGAATTGAAATCAGTTTCAACCACAGTTGTGAATATAATGATGATGTCTCTTTGTTTCTGAAAGTAGCATAAACAATGGAAGTTGTTAGTACTTGCGGCAGTCACCAATAGTGTTGCATGAACTGTCACCTGTGATTCCAGCGCTTTGACAGTCTGTGTGAAGGAAGCCACTCAGACCCAGGCGGAGGGTGAGCATGTTCACACCACTTTTTAGCAAGGTAGTCACAAAGTTACAAGGTGTTTGTTCCATGCTCCGCAGGATCCTGCATAATATTAAATCAGAATAAATGACACATTTTACAGCAAAGGAGGTAACAGTAAGCACATGACCCCATGGATCCACTGGTCCCATCACATGTAACCCAGGAGCTACTATGGGTGTGATAAAGAACAGAGCAGGTGATAAAGCAGCAGAACAGCCTTCTGAAGTGTGGTTATGGCTCCTATTCAGACATATGCTGCAAGGTCAGGGCACCACCCTCATGGCCTAAGATGACCTAAATTTGGGGGACAGGCCAAGAATTTAACTTTACTTATTTTTATCCCTTATACCATTCAGTGAAACTTTTTAAAGCAAAGCTAAACACACTTCCAAGGTGAAATATGCTCCCATTAGCCACAGAAACTATTGGTTGATGCATAAGTTAATAGCGTTTTTCACTTCTCCGTGGAATGCAAATGGTGCACGGTGATTGGTCACAGTTCATCACGTTTGCCAATTCTAGGGTTGACTGATGTGGATCATCATGGATAAAAGCGTTTAAACAGTTTTCATCAAAGCCCGATGGTCTTTCTAAACGTGGAGAGTGACTCAGGTCAGAGTGGCCCTCTTTGAAATGACAAAACCATCTCTTGCTGGGCTTTCCCTGATAGCATTCTCCCCACAGACGGCACAAATGTCTCAAACCACCTCTGCTGCCTTGACTCCGCTGTTAAACTCAAACAAAGTATGTCAGAAGGTTAGTTTTTTTTCCAGTTGACACCCCATCTTATTTAGCCCACAAATAGCACTAACTGTCTTCAAGCTGCAAAATGCAAGGCGTATTCACAAGCACAACATTGTCACTCCAAATGACACAATGATCAAACTCCGAACACCACAGTGTTGCCATGCCAGAAACAAACACTAAGAACTTATTCATCAGCCTAAAACGGGAGTACCAGAAATGTATACATATTTTTAGATTTGTGATCTATGTATTACTTTTAGTTTGCCATAATCAGAAATGTTTGGAAGTCGATGGTAACCACTTTGAGCACCCCTTGTAATTGCAGAAGACAGACATGACTTTTACTCATCTACAATTTGAATACAGATTTTTCCTTTCTTAAAATGTGTATACATTCTTTTGGCTCCCTTATGTTTCTAGTTTGTTTTTCTTTTTGACTATTCTGTCTCTAAATGAGGAAAGGAAGGTCAAGTCTTCTTCCAGGAAGCATTCAACTCACTTCTTTTGGCCAAAGATATGTATCTTTTTAATTTTTGGCAACACCATTATTGAGATATAATTCACTTACCAGTTAATTTGCCCATTTATAGTGAACAATTCCAGGCTTTTTAGTATATTCACAGTTATGCGACCATCTGCATTATTTAATTCCAGAACATTTCCATTATCAAAATAAGAAATTAGTTTATTTCTTTCATGGGCTTTTGGTATTTTATCTAAAAACTCACTTCTAAACTGCAAGTTGTGTAGATTTTCCTGTTTTATTCTAGAACTTTTACAGTTTTGAATTTTATACTTAGCTCTGTGACATATTTTTTCTATGATACACTTGAAGTTATTTTTTGTAAAATGTGAGGTACATACTGAGTGTCAAGTTTCTTTTTTTTACATATGCTCTTCCAATTGTTTTAGCATTATAGTATATTTAATATTATATATTTACTATTATATTAATTATATTAATATATATATTTAATATTATAATATGAGTATATTACCATTTGCTATACTTACCTTTATACCTTTGTCAGCTTCACTAGTCATCAAGGAAATGCAAATCAAAACCACAGTGAAGTGTTACCTCACATCTGTTAGGATGGCCATCATAAAAAAGAAAAGGGTCAGAAAATCAGTGTAGTGATTTCTAAAAGCTCTAAAAATCAGCCTTCCATATGACCCCACAATCTTCCTACTGGGAATATACCCTGAAGAACTCAAATCCCTCTATAAAAAGATACCTGCACACGTATGTTTATTGCAACATTGTTCACAATAGCAAGATCATGGAATCAACCATGCTGTCCATCAAAGGAGGACTGGATTTAAAAATGTGGTACATATACATAATGGAATATTGCACTACCATAAAAAAGAACAAAATCATGAATTTCGCAGCAACCTGGATGGAATTAGAATTTGTAATACTGAGTGATCTCTCACAGAAACAAAGATCTGAGCATCACATGTTCTCATTCATAAGTGGACCTTGAACAGCTACCATAATACTAGGAAAAGGGTTGACAGTAGTGGGAAACTGCAGGGGGTGAGGAGTGGGGAGGTGGGATTGACAGTAATTGAAATCTGCCTGGGTAAGGGGGGGCACACTTCATCAACAAGGGTACCTGCACAATGAATATTTGTATACCTAACCCTTAACTGTATCCCACAACTTTAAAATAAAAAATATATATCAAAAAAAAAAGAAAGTGTAGGTGAGGGTGTGGAAAAAAGGGAGCCTGGTATGCGATGTAAATTTGTATAGCCATTATGGAAAGCGGTATGGAGGTTTCTTTAAAGCTTAAAAATAAAACCACCCCACTATCCAGCAATGCCACTTCAGAGTATACATCTATCCAAAGGACAGGAAATAGGTACTGTATCCTGAAGAGATGTCCTCGCAGCATTACAATAATGGCCAAGATATAAAAACAATCTACTTGTCAACAGATGAATGGATAAAGAAAATATGGTGTGCATACATATATATTGCAATGAAATATTATTCAACCATAAAAAAGAAGAAAATCTTGCCATTTTTGACAGTGTGGATGAAACTAGAGGAAATTACACTAGGTGCAAAAAGCCAGACCCAATAGGAGAAATGCTGTATGATCTCACTTATATGTGGAATCTAAAAAAGTTAGCTCACAGAAGCAGAAAGTAATACAATAGTTGCCAGGGACTGGGGGGCACAGGACAAATGGGGATATGTTAGTCAAAGAGTACAAACTTTCAGTTATAAGTTGAGTAAAGTCTAATGTATAAGCATAGTATCTACAGTTAATCATTTGGTATTGTTTACTTGAAATTTGCTGAGAGCAGTTCTAAAGCGCACGTGCGCGCGTGCGCACACACACACACACACTCACACACATATGCACACAGCACAATGATAACTGTCTGGCGATGGGTGTGTTAATTAATTAGGGGTGACAATTGCTGCTCAGTATATTTATATATCAAATAATCAAGTTGTATGCCTTGGATATACACAATTTTCACTTGTCAATAAAGCTAGAAAAACAATGCATGCATCATGAATGGTGGGGTCAGGTGTTATCACTTACATGAAGGATGAACTAGTAAATACTTCACCAAAAACAAAAGAAGAGGGAAAGCAAACACAATGCATAATGAGGAATGAGGAAAAAGAGTTAATCCATTAAAGCTAGCCCAGAACGGCACATGATTTAGATGGAGCAGAAGTGATAGTCAAATCGTGAATTTAACTATGCCCCTTATGTCCAAAAGCCTGGAGGAAAGATTTAGTATATTAAGTAGAGACATTAGATAACAACAAAAACTCAGACTTCTAGAGATAAGAGCTACAAAACCTGAAATGAAAAATTTGCTGGATGAGCTCAGTGGCTGATTAGACACTAGAAAGGGTAGGTTAGTGAACTGGAGACCACACAGGCAAAAGAAACTCTGAAACAAAACACATAGAGAAAGAAACACTCAAATGAACCGAGCACCGTGAGCAGTGAGGCAATTTCAAAAAGCCTAACGTACATCTAATTAGAGTGTCTGAAGAGGAGTCCACAGAAAAAATAATTTAAAAAAAAATGGAAGAAGCTGAGCTCGGTGGCTTAGCCTGTAATCCCACGCTTTGGGAGACTGAGGTGAGTGGATTGCCTGAGCCCCCGGGTTCGAGACCCGCCTGGGCAACTAGGCGAGACCTCATCTCTATAATAAATCAAAAAATTAGCCGGGCGTGGTAGCGCGTGCCTGTCGTTCCAGCTGCTTGGAAGGCTGAGGTGGAAGGATCACTGGAGCCGGAAGCGGCCAGCGGAAGCGGCCACTGCACTCCAGTCTGGGTGACAGAGTGAGACTCCAACTCAAAATAAAAAATAAAAATAAAAATAAAAAATAAAAAATAAAAAAATGGAAGAGATAATGGCCACAATTTTTCCAAACTCCAAAATTATAAATAAACATATCCAACACACTTCTTATCAAAAACAATGCAAGCTTGCATACAACATCTTCAAACATCTACAAAGTTTGAAGCAAGCAAAACACCTTGGAAGTAATACAAGAAAAAGAAAAAAACGTTGAGCAAAAATTCTGTATCCAGGAAATACATCCTTTAAAAACAAAAGTAAAAATAAAGCTGTTTCCAGACATACAGACCATAAGAATTCATCACCAGCATATCCACACTATTAGAAAGGTTAGAGGGCGACCTTCTGTCCAGACTTTCCAGGCAGTCCATAAAATAATACTGAATACAAATCTAGATCTGTGAAAACGACCAAAGAACATAGTAAGTAGTGGTTGTACATATGAATAACATTTTTTTCTTATTTACCTCCAAGAGATCACTATTTAAGTAAGAATAAGTACAAACAAAGTGTTGGGACTAATATATGGGAAAAAATTCCAGGCCTGATTTACAGAGTATGCATTATGGTAGCACTGCCTGAAGTTAAGATCTACAGTGTTAGAGCTTCTTGTGATTGGCCCAAAAAAGATGGAAGAAGACATTCTCCAAGTGGGCAAAACATCAGGTAGAGGACTTGTTTGTTCACACTGCATCAATGAAGAAATTGTCATAGGTTTGATTCTATGTTGACTCTTAGGATATGGCTTGGAAGAAGCAAGATTTGAAATTTTAGGTCAATGATAGATGATCAGGTGGATAGATAGAAAGATAGATAGATAGACAGAAAGAGGTGATAAATAGAGATAGATGATAGATGGATGATATATGATAGATATAGATGATAGATAATGATGCAGATTATGATATGATAGATAATAGAAAAATAGATATAGATGATAGACAATATGAGGATAGATATGCTAAATATAAGATAGCTAGATATAGATCACAGATATATATCATAGATAATTGATGATAGATATAGATGATAGGAAGGTAGGTAGGTAGATGGACAGACAGATAGATAAATGGATGGATAGCTAGCTAGCTAGATAGACAGATAGATAGATAGACAGATAGATGGCTATATATAGTATGTGAGTGGACTTAGAACAGGCACATTGTGGGGAAATCTGCTCACCAAGGCATCCAGGTCAGAGAGACTCTAATTAGGTGGACATAATGATGCATGTTTCTGCTCTTCCAGAGGGCAGAAGGCAGACTTGTTAGTAGTGATTTTGCTGACCTTTACTCCTTGTCATTTCAATTCGATGTAACTCTACAATTGTCTTTATTTTAATGAATTATACTTGAAATACAGAGAGGTTTATGTTTTGCTGACTGAACTCTGACATGTGCAGCATCCTGTAAAGATGGTGAGCATGAAATCTTACATTCAGGGGCATAAGTCCACTTGAAAATGTACGTGGTGAGAAAGACATGGTTTAACAGCATGCTTGAATACTACAAATGTTTTCATTAATAACTTAAGCTTAATACTAATGATAATGAATAATGAAAACTTAATAATAGCAAAGAGTACACCTTTCTGTAATAAATGCACTTACTTCCCTTTATACTTCCAAGGATCAGTGCCTGGAGCAAATCACTCTGTTTTGGATGCTTCAGTTTCATAGACACACAGGAGAGGATTGAGAGATTGGTGAGGGACCAGGTTGTTGAAACTCCTATTTTGAGCCTGGGATAGAGAAGATGAGGTGGGCTGGGAAATGTCAGAGACTATGAAACTACATATTTGTAAGACTATCATATGGAAGAGGTTTTTGTTGATGATAGTGTTGTTTGTTTCTAATTCCATAAAGGCACAGGACTAAGACCAACCAAAATTTTATCACTTGAGACATAAATACAATATATACATTCACAAATCAATGAAGGTCTCAACTCTTTCTCTTCCCTTTTGTTCCTCCTTTAACTGAGCAATCATTTTTACACAAATCTGTGCTGCTTTTTCTTCAAAAATAAAGCTCTGCTGCTTCTACTTCTTTAAAAAAATTTTTTAAAGATGTGGGGTACAGTTCAGGGTTAGGTATACAAATGTTCATTATGCAGGTACCCTTGTTGATGAAGTGTGCCCCCTTGCCCTGGCAGATTCCCCTTCTTAACATCCCTTCACCTTGAAGTCTAGCCCAAGCCACCACCATCATTTCCACGGTCATCCTCTCCTGTGTGCTGTTATCAGAGAAACTAGGGATACTTTAAGTAGGAGTTACACTTTCGGTCTTTTCACTTCTGTTGAAGACCCTCCAAAGCTTCCGGGAGGAAGGATGGATGGATACTGGACCCTGTGACAGCACTCACAAGACCCTTTTTGAGCCTGTTCTCTGCCACCATGGCTAGCCAGCCATCTCTCCCATATTCAATATGCTCCTGCTGTGCTGGCCTCCTTTAGTTAGCTAAGTGCTCCTTTCTAGCCAGTCGCAGTGGCTCACGCCTGCAATCCCAGCACTTTGGGAGGCTGAGGTGAAAGGATTGCCTGAGACCAGGGTTCAAGACCGACATGGGTAACTTGTTGAGACAATAAATAAAAAAATTAGCTGGGTGGGATGGCACATGCCTGTAGTTACAGCTACTTGGAAGGCTGAGATAGAAGGATCACCTGAGCCCAGCAGGTAGAGGTTGCAGTGGCTATGAGCATGTCACTGCACTCCAGCCTGGGCGACATTGAGACTCTGACTCAAGAATAAAATAAATGCTCCCTTCTGGCCCATGGACTTTTCCCATGATGTTTCCTCTTCTGTAGTAATCCTGTCTGAGCTTTTCTCTTGCCTATTTCTTACTTAAGTATTTGGTCTCAATGTAAGTTGGTGGTTCTGTGCCAGGGTGATTTGGTACTATCTTGCAATATTTCTATTGTAACAACTGGGATGGGGCTATGGGGTAGAAGTTAGGAAGATGCTCAACATTCTACAATGTGTCTTCCCTTCAGCAAAGCACTGTCTGAAACGTCAATAATTCCAGGGCTGAGAAACTCTGGTTTACCTCTAACTTTCTCAAAGTTTTCAGTCAACATAAAATTAATTCATCTCTCTCCCTCTCATGCTGTGCTGATCTTTTCCGCAGCAAGTCACCTAAATGTTCTATTGTGTATTCAGTTCTGCATCTATGTGTTTAATAGCTACTTCCCCATTAGACTGTTCTATGAGAACAGGAAATATATCTATTTTGTTTCACCACTATTAATTCAGTGTGTGGCACAATATCTAGCCTACAGTAGAAAAGCAATAATAATTGCTTAATGAATTATTGAATTAGCTTTATTACTGAACAGAACACTATTTTAGAAACCAGGTGGAAACAGTCATTTGACAATTTGTTATTCAAGCCCAGAAAAAAAATGTAGCCAGGACTAAGACATACAAATAGTCAATTAAAGTACTTGGTAGATTAAAATAGTATCCTAAAAGAGTTAGAAAGTAATGTGCTGGATAAATTCAGAGGAAGAAATGAATACTTCTGATGAATTTGGAGTTATGGAGCATCATTATCTTCCTTATCTTCTTCACTATCATTTCTGAAAAATAATTAATTGACCCACAAAATAGAGGTTATCTCTGGGCTGTAAGGTGACACATGGCTTAACTGATCACGTGAGTCACCACATTATCAAGTGGTAAGTTTTTAGACTGTACTATTAATTTTTCCCCCACATTTAAAAACAAATGAGTTTAGAGTAGAAACTTGAGTTACTTGGGCTCAGAATAATAATTCTATCTAATAACGGTCATGCTGAAATTGTTCAAGAAACCAGTCATGGGGTTGTGAGAAGCCAGAGTCCTTCTATTTATCCTAGATCCCAGTTCTTAGACCCTGATAGGATGTAATCATTGCTCATTTTCATGGGATATGTTTTAAATATTGGCTAATTAATATAACAATTTCAAGTTGGAAATTTAAGGTTATTTGGATCACATTGATTCATGGTTATACTTTCCAGTTGTGTGTATGGGAGTACATATTGTGTGTGTGTGAATACATATAAACACCCTCCACATACATGTGCCACTGTATACAAAAACACATATGCACATCTCTCTTACCACAGACATAAACCAGGCCCTATGCACTTAATATTCAGTAAAACAGTTGTTTGGATTTTCAGGAAGCCTGAGGTTTTGGGGCTCTATTTTTCTGGTTCTTTGAAGGTTATATTAGCCATTTGGACTATTGGTCCCTGATTTAAATGCAATGCAATGTGTCTTGGCCAACTGTCTCCCAGTCTCTACACAAAGCACTCAACAATGCTTTGCTCTCTCTTGGAATCTCTGACATCAATTTTTTTTCTACTTTAACTCTTTAACTTAAACTTTACAGAGGAAATAGAAGTCATTGGTGGGAGCCCATGATGACCAACAATACAACGCTATGGCCAGCTCTACCAACCTGCCTGTCTGTACACCAGTCCCTTATTTCTTTCCCCATAGAGGAGTTATTACTCCTTCCTCCTAAAGGCAAATTCCCTTGTGGGCTCCAAAATTCCTTTCTTCCTGTTTTTCACTTTCTGCGACTCTTAACACATATTGATATGTAAAACCTTTGTACTAGACTTTTTCTATTTCTGGGGTAGAGGACCCCACATTACTCTCTCACTTGCTTCTTTACGCTCAGTTCACAGTCAGACTTATTGGCCTCCCTATGTCTTCACTTTCTGTTCTCTCTCTGTTCACTTTAATATGGCTGCCTCCCCAGACACATCTGTGGGAAAGGTTCCCCATGCTACAAGATGTAATGAGCACTCTCTCTGGTCCTCAGCAGCCTCGGTCCAGGTAAAGGAATTAATTCACTTGACTACATAACACTTCCATGGTTCTGCTTCTGCCTGCCTTCCTCCTTTTCCTCTAGCAGAATTTCAACTATAGGCATCTTGGTGGTTTCACAGCAGTCCCTCTTTTCTTCTCTTTATACTTGTTCCTATTGATTTTTACCATTTCTAGGTCTTCAATGCCATCTATGTACTGATTAGTCTCAATTGTATATCTTCAGCTCAAACTTATCTTCTGAGCTCCAGATCAAGATATCCTATTTTAAGTCTCCACCATCTGTCCAATGAGTGCTTCCATGCTACCATGCTGCAAGTAGAACTTATGATAATTCCCCCTTCAACCTGCTCCTTCTGTTATGATCCTCCTGCCTCAAAATGGCACAACCAACCAATGAACCAGGAAGCAATGAATCATTCTTGATTACTTTCTGTAAATCAGCCCCAA
Source organism: Carlito syrichta (assembly GCF_000164805.1). NCBI lineage: Eukaryota > Metazoa > Chordata > Mammalia > Primates > Tarsiidae > Carlito > Carlito syrichta. Next base: position 161,646 of record NW_007255698.1, read on the forward strand.
GGTGAACCCACACATAATATGCCATAAATCCTACCTCCTAAATATCTTTCAAATGAATCCACTTTTTCATTAGTCTTCTATAACCTAAATGATAGCCACTGCCATCCCTTGACCAGGCCAATGGTTTTGTCTCGTGATAGTCTAGTTCTCACTCCCACACCCTCTGATACTCTCCACACAGCACTGGAAGCATGACCCGTGGATGGGGTGAATGTGAACAGCACCTCCTTGAATGGCACACAGCATGGCTCTGAGCTGAAGTCATTTTCGAAAAACAAAAATCCACTCTGCTCAAAAATTTCAGTCACATTCTTCTCCTCTTAAATATCACAACACTTAAATAGGTCTATGAATCCCTGCATGACCTGACCTGGTCTCCTTCCTTACTACACACTTGCCATATAGAGTTTTTTATTACTCGGATTTTCTAACTTCCCTGTACCCCAAATTAGAAGCATTGCATAAACTGTTTTGTTTTCTTGGGAATCCTCTCTTTTTTCTCTCTCTGAGAAAATCTCTCTCTCTCTTTCTTTTTCTCTTTCTCTCTCTGACTAGTCACCTAAATAAATTATATTTAGTTTTTGGTTTTGCTTTAAGATTATTTACCTGTGGAAGCCTTCCCTGATGCCTCATATTACTAAGATTTATTCATCAGAAGCTTTCATTGACACTGTATTTTTCCTTCTAGACTTTGTTACAGTTGTAAGATTCAGGGTGGCAAAGACTGCCTCATTCAGTAGATATTTGTTTGAATGAATGAAGCATTTGGATGGTCAGTGAAAACAGTAGCTATATTATTTATATAAGGAATGTACTTTCTGTCATGAGTTGATTGTACTATCTGCTTACAGAATCAAAAGTAATTATTTAATTACAAAATGGTATTATTAGCAAAACTTCTCTGAAGAGGATTTTAAGTGATACCTCAGACAGAGCTATGTTAGCTCAAGAAAATGTGGTAGAGCACTTGTGTCTCCTAGGTCTTGACTGAGTAGCACCATGGTGTAAACAATACGGATTCTTGGAGATCTCCATCAAAAATTTGCAATTAATCCAGCAGACATTTTTGAAATTATACCTTTCGTTTTAGAAATTATGTGGCTCAAAGGAATCACCTCATCTAGCTTCTACACAAGTGCAAGTTAATATCTTCATAGTTAGAACTACCGAGTCTTTGCCAACTGTGAAAACAAGTAAGACAGTGGGTAACGGACAAGTTGTAACTATGTCAGAGGACCTTACTGAGCACAGTCTCGGGGACCTGCTCTGCTAGAGGCACTGGAATTTCAGAAGCAAAGAAAGGCTTTTGGTTTAAGCAGTTGTCTATAGGATTTATCCCATTCATCCAAGAATTGAAAATGCCAGCCTATAACTTGTCTAAAGAGGTCGCTTGAACTTTTTAAGAGAGTATATTATATGATTGATTATACATCAGTAAAACTAAGTCTTCATCTTAGCCCTAAGAATTACAGTGATGGTAATGCAGGGGAAAGCCCAATACCTTAAATCCTTGGTTTTCTAATACATGGATGTGCCCACGTGCAACCAACTTATACTTAATGCTGTTTCACCTAAGAGAACGAGACAACGTTCTTCATGTGACATGCAGTGCTCTTCCCAATGTGGCTGACACTGGCTTATTGCTCCTCATCTGTTCCTCCTTATCTACCTTCCTTCCCTTCTACCATAACCCCTATCCTCCCCAACTCACAAATTTAAACATATCAATCACACATTTTCAACATCAAATTAGTCACTGTTTTCTGGTCTTGAACATGTCAAACCCTATGAAACACTTATGGAGGAAATGGGAAAAATGTTTTTGAAATATACATGTGTTTTTTCTTGTTTCTATTCCATTGTGTATGCTTTTCTCACCATTTATTAAGAGGCATTATTGTCTTGGGAAAGATAAAGAGATTTGTGTCAAGACGATAAAGAGATGCAATCAGTGTGCAGTCTTTGACATTCAAAGTAAAATTTGGGGAGTTCATGTTAACAGTAGTTCTGAAAGGCAGGCTTGGGAGTGAAAGCATTCTTTCATCAAAATTATTGAAGCTTATGTTAGCATCAAGTCAGTTTTGGGGATAGTGTACATAAATCTTGACCCTAAGCCATATAGAGGTCTCAAGTTATGATGTAGATACAGTTTTCCAAGAAAACTGACCCTTCTTTGTTAGAGCTTTTGGGAAGAAGAGACAGAGAGAGACAGAGACAGTCTGATCTCCATGTGTCTTTGCCTCTCTTCTCTAGGGCAAAATCTCAAGAGGAAAGAGAGATTGTTAAATTATAGAATTGAGGAGAAAGGAGCATCAGGAGCTTGCCAAGGAGTGTGATCACGTGTCAACCTGGCAAAGCAGTGGTGGTGGCAAAAAGACACAGCTTGTGGGTGAGCCTGAAACAGTGCTCCTGGTTCTCCAGTTCATGTACACAAAAGAGAAAGGACCAGAAGTTGCCATATGCCTCACGGGGGGAGAATGAAGAATGAATAGCAAAAGCAAATGTGTATTAACTGTTTGTGATATACCAGGCACCCTTCTGGGTACAGTACATTTATTAATTTCTCTATTAGTGCAAGCATACTCCAAGGTACTATCATTATTCCCATTTAATAGAAGATAAAATCCAGGCATGCAGTCTTTAAGTAATTCCCCCATGGGATATAGTTATTGAGTGTTAGAGCTTTTTGTGGAAAAATTATTTTTGCAAGCACAAGAAAGAGAAAAATATCTATAATTTTCTCAGATCTCTCTCCCCACACTCAGATTAAATCCATCAGGTCATCACAAGCCTATTTGTATTATTTTGTTAACTTGTTTGTATGCCTGGTTGCCCCAATTTGATCAGAAGCGTCTGAGGTGTGGGTCCATCTCCTCAGACCCTTTGCTTACACAGCTGAGTACAGAGAGGAGAGACAGAAAATCATTGTTGAATATGCAAATGGGTGGCTTTTTACTTGAGACTTGATGTTTTCACATTGGACATTGCATTATTAATATTATAGTTTACTTTCTCTCAGTAACATTTAACGGTTTTTGATATAGAGGTCTTACATTTATTAATTAAAATTATTCTTAAGTATTTTGTGTTTTGGTGCATTGAAAATGGTATTTAAAAATTTCATTTTCGCCGGGTTCGGTGGCTCAGCCTGTAATCCCGTGCCTTGGGAGGCTGAGGTGAGTGGATTGCCTGAGTCCACGGGTTCGAGACCCGCCTGGGCAACTTGAGAGATCTCATCTCTACAATAAATAAAAAATCAGCCGGGTGTGGTAGTGCGCACCTGTAGTTCCAGCTACTTGAAAGGCTGAGGTGGAAGGATCGCCGGAGCCCAGTAGGTCAAGGCTGCAGTGGTCAGGAGTGGACACTGCACTCCAGTCTGGGTGATAGAGTGAGACTCCAACTCAAAAAAAAATTTATTTTCTAATTGTTTATTGTTAGCATATAGAAATACAATTGATACTTGTATATTTTATTGTCTCTTATAACCTTCTGAAATTATTATTAGCTATAAGTAAAATTTTACAAAATATTATTTAAGATATTCAGTGTAACTATTCTCATAATATAAGAATAAAACTAATTAACTTATTTTCTAATTTTTATGCATTGTTTCTTTTCTTATCTTATTGCATTGTCTGAGTTTGACACCAGACATTTGAATCTAAATGACAAAGGTGGATATTTTTCTGACTCCTCATCTTAGAAAAAAATATTCTCTTTTTTATCAAGTATGATATTAAATATAGTTTTATAAACATTTAACCTAAATAAAGAGTTTCCCTTTATTTATAAACGGATAATATTTATAAATGAATATTAAATTTTGCCAAATATTTTTTCATTATATGTATCTTCATAATGATTGTATATCTTTATTTGTTAATGTGGTGAATTGCATTGATTTTTGAGTGTTAAATCAACCTTTCAAATTTTGGGTTAGAACCCATTTTATTGTAAAAAATCTTTTTTACATTGTGCTAAACTTTTACACATTGCTGGATTTTACTTTGTTATGATCAGGATTGGTATGGCATACATTTTTTCATTTAGTATGTCTCTTATAAATAGTAGACAGCTATAATTTGCTTTTTAATCTAGTCTGAAAACCTCTACTTTTAAATAAAATATTTAATATGCGCTTAATATAACTGTTTATGCATTTGAAAATACATCTATCATCTTGGTATTTTATTTCCATTTATCACTTATGCTCTTTGTTCTTCTTCTTTTCAATTTTCTACCACTTTGGGGAGTAATTTTTACTTTTGTTATTCCATTACATATCTTTTTTTATGTTTGACTTATACCTTTTATGTGGTTTTATCTTTATATTTTTAGTGGTGGCCCTACAGATTCAAATATTTATCTTTAACTTATTATAATCTCCTTAAAATAGTTATACCATTTCACTTATAATGTAAGAACCTTAAAACTATATACTTCCATTTATTTCCCTCTTGCTTTTTGGAAACAAGTTTTATGTCTTTTATCCTACACTATATTTTTATTGTATTGTAGTTGTGATGGTTTAAAATCATTCTTTAAGATGTTAAGAATCAAGAAAACTGTGTTCTATTTACTCACATGGTTATACTTTTTGTAAACACTACTATTTTAGTATATTCAAATATATGACTGCTTATTATTTCATTTCAATCTAAGGAATTTTCTTCTAGCTTTTCTTGTCGGTCATTTCAGCCAATGACAAACCATGCCTGCTTTTATTCATCTGAAAATATCTTCATTACATATTCAATTTGGGCTGAGTTTTTTTTACTATATAAATAATTTTGATTGATGGTTTTTTAGGACACTTTTTTTCCTGCTTTTAATGTGTCTGACGAGAAGTCAGCAGTATCCTTTTCCTTTTCTTCTGTCTATAACATGCCTTTTTCCGTTGACTGCTTGTGAGACTTTTTGAATATTTTTATTTTCAGTTTTCTTTTAAATGATAGTCATAGGTACAGCTTTTTTGTGTGGTTTTCCTGTTTAGAATTGTTTAGCTTTTTAAATATTTAGGTCATTATTTTTTCCAAATTTGGGACATTTTCATGCCTTATTTTTTTCAAGACTTTTTGCGTGTAATCTTTCTTTCCTTTCCTTCAGGAACTCCAGTTAAACATTTGTTAGATTGATTAGTATTGCCCGTTGGTCACTGAATCTCTGTTAATTGTTTTTCTTGGCCATTATTTCCCTCTCTCTTTGTTTTAATATCAATTAAATTTACCTGTCAACTGAAATCCAGGGGTTTTTAATGAGATTTCTTCACTCTGGCTGATTGGAATACCAATGTCCTCCAATAATATCTGATGCCCATACTTCTCATTCATTTGTAATATCTGGGGAAACTCTGCCAGGCCTCACACAACCCTCTCCTGTGCGTGTACAGATTATGTTCTGCCAAACATTCTAGGGGCCACACATGGATTTTTATAGTTCTCACTTACCAATCATGGTTGTTATTTTAGGTCCCCTTCCATTACTCTAATTTAAAAATGCCTGCAGGCAGGAAGCCAGGGTGACATTGCAGTTTGCCCAATCATGTGCTGGAGCCAGTTTTCACGGGAGTCAATTATTAAATTTTTAAGAATGCTGCAAGCCAGTTTTTAAACATATTCATTATAAAAATTAAATTATGTAAACTTTAAAAAGATATATTTAAAACAAAGGTAATACAGACTCAAAATTCATTGCTTTCTCATTATTTTACTATCATCTATGCTTCTAAGATTATTTACAGATATTTTGTGTATATGGTGGAAATGTTATATTTCAGTGTGATACTTTGTATCTCTTTTCAACTCTGTGCTTATTTCCCATTGGTTGCTTGAAGTCAGCCATGATGGAGTATTGACACTCCATTTATTAGCAGAATTACAAGTCACACTCTCTTTTTGTGGCGAGAAAGTTATAAATGTTTACCAGCATGTCACTGAGTTAAGCTCATGCTCTCCTTTATCAAAATCACAGTCCTTACACTGGCTATTGTCTGAGGCCTAAAAGTTGTTGCTTTGTATTTTGTTCAGTTTTAGAGTTGTATAGTACAAGTGGGTACATTCAAAGCGGTTTTTCCTCATGGCTAGACTTGGTAGTCCCTCAACATAACAGTTTCTTAAGATCAGTGAAATGACTTCTGCAGGGAGATGCCATTGGTGGCAGTGTTGAGATAATACAAAGTGCCAAATAACTGACAAGACCTAAAGAAGTTGAAGATGCAGGAAAGTGATGGTTTAAGAGTTGATTCTTGAAGTGAGTCTGTATCATTTGGAAAGTTTAAGTACATTGCCAGTTTACGTATTTTGGGTATCATGTGTACCATGACTTTTGCTGATACTGCTGCAGCAGTCCTTCACAGTGAATTGTAGAGCTTCATTTATGATACGCCTATAATCCCAGCACTTTGGGAGGCTGAGGTGTGATTTTAAAGCAAAGCAAATTTTCCATTTTGATTTTACTGGAACTTAAAACAATTTTTTAACACTAATGCCAGAGTTACCTTAATTGCAGGTGACAAGAAAATAATGCCAGAACACAAAGGCACTTAAGCTTTTGTTAGTGGAAATTGTGAAAATGATACTAAGCTTAATGCATTATTAGTATACTATCTGGCCACTTCACACAGCTATTGAGGGAATGTTGAAGAGAGTATGGCTTTCAAATGTGTAATAATGTGTAATGGCTTTCTATGTTTAATAAGGGATATGGTCAATGGTCATATGAGGAATTATTTCCTGCTCTTTATCAAAGAAGGCACAAATAAGCAATGTCTTACAAGCAAGACTTTTTGATAATAGGTAATACAGCCAGAAATCTTTATAATGCTGCCAGTTATGGAGAACATATCTCCAAGATAGTTGATCCCTCTGAAACCAATGAACCAAATATGTATGGCAAACTTCAAGCATTTTATGTGCACTGATAATGCTGTATCTCAGGCTGGCACTTTAGCCAAGGACGCAGCTTCAATGGTGGATGAATGGAAGAGATTTGGCATCAAGACATCAAATTCACCTCTCAGATTTGAAAAATAAAATGATAACAGGCTAAGAACAGAGTATGGAACAAACACAGTATGTTCATGATGACTTTCACATTTCCAAGGAAAAGACTGGCAACACAGAGCAAATTCCATCTCACTTGGTAAATTGAATTTTTTTTTGTGGTAGACAATGAAAATATTAAGGTTTAGGATCACATTGCAAAGAACTTACTAGTAAGTAAATTACTCAACTTGAGGCTCATTGTTTGTTTAAGGGAAAAAAAAGAGTAGCCAAAAACTGTTTGAAGCTAAGTTTTTTAAATAAAATTTAAAATAAATGAATTAAAAATGATTTCTGTTGCATAAGAAAATGATGATTATAGCATGAATACATGTAAACACGCACTCCCATTATAACTGTCTATCAGGCAAAGGCTTAACATCCAGGATCTACAAGGAACTCAAACATGCCAAAAAGAAAAAACAGCCCTATCAAAAAGTGGGCAAAATATATGAACAGATACTTTTCAAAAGAAGACATAGGAGCAACCAACAGGCACAAAAAAATCCTCAGCCTCACTAATCATCAAAGAAATGCAAGTTAATACCACACTGAGATACCACTTAACTCCAGTCAGGATGACTATCATCAATAACTCAATAAACAACAGAAGCTGGAGAGGATGCAGAGAAAAGGAAACACTTCTACGCTGTTGGTGGAACGTAAACTACTACAACTTCTGTTGAAAACAGTTTGGTGATTCCTAAAAGATCTAAAAATGTACTTCCCATACAATCCAGCAAGCCCCCTGCTGGGAATATACCTGGAAGAACTCAAATTATTCTATTTAAAAAAAAATACCTATGCACGCATGTTTATTGCAGCACTATTCACAATAGTTAAAAACATGGAACCAACCGTGCTGCCCATTGAAAAAGAACGGATAAAAAAATGTACATACACACAATGGAATATCATACAGTCATAAAGAAGAACAAAACTATGAACTTCACAGCAACTTGGATGGATTTAGAGTCTGTAATAATCAGTGACCTATCACAGAAACAAATAACTGAGTACTACATGTTCTCACTCATAAGCAGACCCTGAACAATTATCATAATATTACAAGAAAAGAATTGGACAAGGGAAGGAGGGGACACACTTCATCAATAAGTGTACCTGATCTCAAACCAGGTGAAGTGGGGACCAAACTGAGGCCAAACTTTACCTGTACAATGACCATTTGTATACCTAACCCTGAATTGTACCCTACATCTTTAAAATAATTTTTTTAATTGCCATGTTGTCTTATTTTATTTTGCTAAGTATTATTTGCACTTACTATGTATTTGTTCATATTTTGCATTATTTATTTAAAATGTGGTATTTATAGCAGAAAAAAGAAAAGGATGATTTTTACACAATGCCATGCTTTATCTTTGCATATTGAGCACAAACGTATCTACTGACCAAGTTATTAGTATCAAATAATTAAGTAAATATTTTAGACTACTTTTATTATGCAGTGATACTTGCAATATTGCTATATAATGTTCTAGAGTATTTTGAAATATTCAGAGGAATTAGGTGAACTTTGTCAATGAACTAACAGTGCATTATAATTTTTTCTACTTTAAAAGAAAAAGCAGGAATTCTACATATATCAACAAGTTTATTAGAATTTATGAGTATGAAATGTCAGAAGATTTTCATATTTGTGCTTTTTTTTAACTTCTTGATGAAGTTTCCAAAATGATTATAATAAATTCCTGAGTATAAATACTTATTTTGTGCTTGACTGAGTGAGGGAAACAGATGGAAGAGACTCAGAGTAGAAAGGAAGTATCACAAAGGGTTGTTCTGAGGAAGATACAGTTTCTTGTAAGAGTGGCCATGGTCTGAATTGTCCCCCCAAATTCCTGAGTTGGGAATTTGATCCTCAGTTCAGTGGTGTTGGGAGATGGAGCCTTTTAGAGCTATTTAGTAATGAGGGCATCCTTATGAATGGATTACTGCTGCTATGAAAAGGACTTCTAGGAGTGTATCCACTTTTGTTTTTGTCTGCATGTGAGAACACAGTGCTTTTTGCCTTGGGAGGAACTAATTTGGAAGCAGAAAGTCACCCTCACTAGACACTGGACCTGCTAGTACCTTGATCCTGGACTTCTCAGTCCCTAGAACTGTGAAAAAATAAAATTTTTGTTCTTTATAAATTACCCAGTTTCTGGTATTCTGTAGTAGTAGCACAAACATATTAAGACTAGAGTACTATGTAAATATAAGCTGAAACAAAAATGTTAGCCATTGTTCTAATTACTTGGTAGAAAGAATATCAATGTACTTGACACAGATGCGGGGGGAATAGATGGGCTTACTTTAAATTAGAATTGTGATTAAAACAGGTTTTTCAAGAGGTTATGATTCTCTCTATGAGTATTGTGATTTACTATGTGATAAATACTGAGTGTTCACCAAGTTCACTAAATCGGTAAACTATGGGCCAATCCAGCCTCCCACAAGTTTTTGTGAGAAAAATGAAAAAGAAAAAGGTCTCGTTGGAAACCAGCCATGCATGTCCACAGCTGCTCTTGTTCTGGTGGTTGCAAGGGAATCCTATGTCTCACAGCTAAAATATTTACTAGCCAGCCCTTCATAGAAAATGTGTTGCTTAGACCTGAATTAGGAAATGTTACATCTTAAATATTTTATTACACTCTGACTCATCCTGAAATAGAGTAAATTATAAAGCCATTATCAAAACAGATAAACTCAGCATACTGCAGATTCAAGTTGCACAGCATATAAAATTTTTAACATGCATCAGCTTTGCTGTGCGTCAAGTCCAAGAGTACCTAATTTATAAAGTTCTGCTATAATATTGCTTTCTCTATAATAATGTTTTATGACTTAGAAATTGATAGTATGCCGAGAAAATGTTTAGTATATCGGATGTTTTCTTAGTGTAGGCATACTATTTACAATTAGCCTAAATTATTGATTTTATGTAAACCCATAAAACTTAAGTACATAAAAACTTCAGTGATAATGACTTCTATTTCTAGGTGGTTTCATACAACACTTTCCTTTTGGGAGGTGTCCCTCTTCCACTTTACATGGTTCTTTTGGGGCAGTCAGTCGCAAGAAAGTGAACAGGTAACCCAAGCCAGGGTTCATCAAAGTTCTTATCAGGAACTGATGCGAATGTTGGTGTGGACATGGTTGTTTCTTTTTTATGGGAGCACAAGTTGTAAAGATAGTGCAAGCCTTGGGCTTCCTATGATGACCTTTGCCTGAGGTCGAAGCCAACCATACAGCCCTCAGAGTAGACATATGAAGAACACAGACTCTCAATGTCATCTGGAACCAAGCATGTCCACAGTCTTTTAAACACCCCAGTTACAACACTCAACAAATTCCATTCTAATTGGCTCAGGTTTCTGTCTTTTGCACTTTAAAACTGCCTGATTAAGTCAGATACGTGATCAGAGTTCAAGACAAATTTTCTCATTGTGCTATGTTATACTTTATATGTATTATTTTTCAAAATAGATCTAGCCCTAGAACTTTTATTTTTCCTTTCCAGTGAAAGGCAATATCTTCACAGCAGAACAGAAAAGAATAGCTAAATGACACAATGTATCATGAAAAGGTTTCCCACAGTGTCTTGAATATTGTAGGACCCTAAAATACAAATTTAGATAGATGATTTTAAAATGTGCTCATGAAGAGCTTCTTAATGGCTTATCTCAAATCTGGAAGCCTGCCCAGAAACTTTGAGTGACATTACGACAATGGGTGTGACCAGGGCTTCCTGGTCCCCATAATGTGGCATGATCTCCCCACAGATAGAATGTAGAAAATCAGATTTAGGCTCCAAATCACATTTATTCTATCATATGACTGGCTAATATCTTCAGATACTGGTATATGACACTGATTTCTGAATCTGAAGTCATGAATAAGTATATGAGGGTATTTTTTGTTTTAGATCTTAGCCTTCAAAAAAGTATCTTCAAATATTGTCTGAGCTCAAAGCGCTTAAAATTTAGTTTTGGAGGGAAAATGTTTATACACAAAAACCAAGTGAACTAGACAAAGTAGGAAGTGGTTTACATAAGTTTGGTTGCATTTGAGAAAATTTCTATTCCAAACAAACACGGACAAACTTTGCCTCAATAGTTTTATTTCTTACAGAGCTATGGCTTTCAATGTAACAGGTCTCAGGATATGGTTCAGACTCAGTCACCTGCTCATTAGGATGCAAGTGATTAATGAGAAATTCTTTCCTTAATGCAGAATGATGCTGAGAACAATTAGCTTAAATCACAATTTTGACAAAGGCACATCAGGAATATTACAAGGCCAAATGGAAGTCAGATACGAAACCAGAACTATAATAGTCATTTGTGTTAGAAAAAGAGACAAAACAAATCTAATATACAATAATAATTAAGGAAAATTTGATGAAAAAATATACAATAAATAAAAGTGCAACATTACTAATTAGAGGGAAAGGAAAAACAATAGAATATGAAAATAATTGTAACCTCTTTCCAAAAAAAATCTAATCTATTTCCAAAGGATCAGTCAGATTTCTCCAAAAGGCAACTAGAAGTCATAGAAAGTATCCTCAGGATCTGAGGTGCATCGGAGGAATCACAGAGTGGGTTTTCATTTAAGATGGAAGTCTCTTCTGCAAGACCATATCAGAGACCTCTTACACTTGGCAGGATCCCATGGCCCACAAGGTGAAGCCCAGAGTCACCTGTACTCTCTCCCTCAAAAAGCTAATGTCTTCACTCCAAACCTTATAACTCATTACAATGATCAGGACAGCCAAATCAAACTCCAAAGTTTTAAGAGATTTTGTTGATCCTTTCTGAATTTTTATAGAAAGCAAATCTGTGACAGGAACTATGACTGCTAGTCTCACTTGGAGTATCCAGGAAAATCAAGGCACAGGGCAGTTGTGACTTACCCAAGACCACATATCAAAAGCTAAAATAAAAACAAATATAACATTATAGATCTCTTCTGGGTTCCTATAAGAAAATGCTCGTTTAGGAACACTTTTACACTGTTGGGTGGGAGTGTAATCTAGTACAGCTTCTATGGAAAACAGTGTGGTGATTCCTAAAAGATCTAAAAATCAACATTCCAGATAACCCCACAGGCCCCCTACTGGGAATATACTTGGAAGAACTCAAATCACTCTATAAAAAAGATACCTACCCATGTATGTTTTTCACAACATTGTTCACAGTAGCAAGATCATGGAACTAACCATGCTGCCCATCAAAAGAGGATTGGATTTTTTAAAAATGTGGTATATATGAACAATAGAATATTACGCAGCCATAAAGAAGAACAAAATCATGAATGTCACAGCAACCTGGATGGACTTAGATTCTATAATACTGAGTGATCTGTCATCAAAACAAAGAACTGAATATCACATGTTCTCACTCATAAGTGGACCTTGAACAATTATCATAATGCTGTAAGGAAAGGATTGGCAAGAGCGGGGAAACTGCCTGGAGGGGGCGGGGAAACGAGATTGGCAGTAGTGGGGATCTGCCTGGGGAAGGGGGGACACACCTCATCAACAAGAGTACCTGCATAATGGACGTTTGTATACCTAACTCTGAAATGTACCCCACATCTTTAAAATAAAAAACTTAAGAGGAAAAGAAACCCAGTAAGGCAAGAAAAAGGAAAAAAAAAAAAGAAAGAAAAGAAAAGAAAATGCTCCTTTAACAGACCATACTAAATAAAATTTGTGTTTTGGTCTCAAAAGAATTTCCTACAAATCCCTTCCCTGCCTCTTTGTGTTAACATTGTTTGTAGGGAGCTATATTTATATTGTGTTGTATTTTAAAGGTCATATTCTAAGCAGGGCAAGAAAGAAAACCTTCAAACTTATATTATAAAACAAATCTTTTGTTGATTTTCCATATTTTTTTAGTCTCAATTTTATTTACTTTGACTCTGATCTTTATTATTTCTTTCTAGTAATTTTGGTTTTGTTTTGCATTTGCTTTTCTAGTGACTTGAGCCACATCATCAGGTTATTTATTTGAAGTCTTTCTAAAACTCTTGATATAAATGTTTATTGCTACAGACTTTCTTGTTTGTATTGCTCTTGCCATATCACATAGATTTTGGTATAGTGTATTTCCATTGTTATTTGTTTCAAAAACTTTTTAAGTGTTCTACTCAATTTCCTCATGACCCATTGGTCATCCAGGAGCATATTGCTCAATTTTCATGTGTTTATGAAGTTTCTTCGGTTCCTGTTGTTATTGATTACTAGTTTTATTCCACTGTGTTTGGTAAAGTTATCTGATATGATTTTAATTTTTTAAAAAATTATTCAGACTTGTTTTGTGGCCTAAGGTATGACCTATCCTGGAGAATGTTTCATGTGCCTACAGGAAGAATGTGTATTCTGTAACAGTTGGGTGAATGTTCTACAAATGTCAGTTGGGTCTATTAGGTCTAGCATGTGGTTTAATTCGCTGTTTCTTTGTTGATTTTCTGTCTGTATGATCTGTCGATTACTGAGAGTGGGTGTTAAAGTCGCCTACTATTATAGTATTGTAGTCTATCTCTCCCTTTAGATCTATTAACATTTGCTTTATATACTTGGAAGCGCCAGTGTTGGATGAATAGATATTTATAATTGTTACAGCCTCCTGTTGAACTGACACTTTGTCACTACATAGTGTCCCTCTTTGTTTCTTTCTGCAATATTAGATTTGCAGTCTATTTATCTGATATAAGATTACCTACACCTTCTTTTTTGGTTTTCTGTTGTATGGCAGACCTTTTTCCACCCATTCACTTTCTGTGTATATGCATCTTTATAGGTGAATTAAGTTTATTGAAGGAGGCAGTTGGGTCTTATTTCTTTGCCTGTTCAATCACTCTATGCCTTTTAATTGAAGAATTGAGACTATTTATGTCCACTGTTATTGATAAGGACTTACTACTGTCATTCTGTTGCCTGTCTTCTGGTTGTTTTGAGGCTGCTCCTTTCCTTTCTTACTGTATTCTTTTATGGTTAAGTGATTTTCTATGGTATTACATTGTAATTTGTTGTGTTCAATTTTTCGTGATCTGTTGTTAAAGGCTACCATGTGCTGTAGTTGCCATGCAGCTTGTAAAAAGCATCTTAAAGGTATAACAAATTATTTTTAAAAGACGACATCTTAGATCACAAGTAAAATAATGGAAACAAACAAAAGGCAAAATACACACACACAAATTCTGCACTTTAACTCCATTTCCCCAACATTTTGATTTTAGTTGTTTCAATTTACATATTTTTATATTATCTATCTTTTAACAGGTTACTGTACTTGTTGTTTTGATAGATCTGTCTTTTAAGGCTTCATACTAGTGTTATGAGTGTATTACACACCTCAGTTACAGTAATAGAGTATTCTGGGTTTGTCCATGTACTTAATTTTACCAGTGGGTTTTATACATTTAATGGTTTTCTTTTTGTGCTTTTTCTTTCATTTTGAAGAACTCACTTTAGCATTTCTTGTAAGATGAAGGTCTCAGCTTTTGTTTGTCTGGGAAAGATTTTATCTCACTTTCATATTTGAAAATAATTTTAATGGATACTGTATTCTTGGACAACAGTTTTTTATTATTATTTCTTTGAGCACTTGGAAAATGTCATTCCACTCTCTCTTCTCCTGTATGGTTTCTGTTGAAAAACCTATTGTGAGACAAGTGTTATATTCTTTTCTCTTTTATATGCTTTTGCTTGTTTTCTCTTGCTGCTTTTAGTATTCTTTCTCTGTTCTTGACTTTTGAGAGTTAGATTATTATATGCCTTAGGGTAGTCTTATTTGGATTGAATCTGTTTGATGTTCTCAGACCTTCCTGTACCTGAATTGTTAGATCTTTCTCAAGTTTTGGAAAGTTTTGTTATTAATTCTTTGAACAAGCTTTCCACTTCTTGCTCTTGCACAACTCTCTCGAACACTAATAATTCTTAGATTTGGTATTTTGAGGTGATTTTCTATATCTTGTAGGTGGTCTTCATTTCCTTTTATTCTTTTTTTTTTTCTCCTTGACTCTGTGTTTTCATAGAGCCTGTCTCCAAGCTCATTGATTCTTTTCTCTGCTTGATCTATTCTGCTATTGATGGATGCTATAATGATTTATTCAGTTCAAAAAATATATTTCTCAGATCCAAGATTTCTGGGTTTTTTTAACTTGTTATTTCAACCTCTTTGTTAAACTTCTCTGATAAATTTCTCAATTGCTGTGTTACCTTGGAGATCACTGAGTTTCCCTGAAAATGCTATTTTGAGTCAGGTGTGCTGGCTTAAGCCTGTAATCCCAGCACTGTGGAAAGTGGAGGCAAGAGAATTACCCAAGCCTAGGGAGTCGAGATCAACCTGGGAAACTTAGCAAGACCTCGCCTCTACAATAAATCAAAAACTTAGCTGGGCATAGTAGCGCATGCCTGTGGTTTCAGCTACCTGGAAGGCTGAGGTAGAAGGATCTACTGAGCCCAGCAGGTAGAGGCTGCAGTGGCCATGAGCATGTCACTGCACTCCAGCCTGGGCAACAGAATGAGACTCCAACTCAAAAATTTTAAAAATGCTATTTTGAATTCTTGGTCAGAGAGTTCACAGATCACCATCTTATTAGATTTTTGGTTTGTCTTTTGGGGGAGGTTGTGTTTCCCTATTTGCGGTAGTTTCTTGTGTGCATACATCCATTTGTTTGCATAGAACGATTAGCAATTTATTCTGGTTTTCACCTTTTAGCTTGTGTTAGTTTTTGTTGGATGGATTTGCTTAGTAAATCATTACTGCTAGGTGGCTGTTTCTTTTTTGGCTCTAGGTGGTGCTTTAAGCCCAAGTTAACCTCCTCTCTAGTAAATAATTGGAGTGTTGCTTGTCCCAAAGGGGGGAGACCCTAAAGAGATTATTCTAGCATTGTGGGAAGGCAGGCTAGGGGCTCCTGGCTAAGGGGCCTGTGTAACTGGCCTCCTACAGTGTAGTGTTGCTGAACAGATACGCTGACTTGGCATCTCTTTTGGCTGAATTATGGAGCAGAGTTTGCAGGGTTGGGGATGGTAGTCTCATGCCTGTCCTCAAGAATATTTCTCCCTTCGGGCTGTTCTGATTCTTTACAT
This sequence comes from Carlito syrichta, assembly GCF_000164805.1. Taxonomy (NCBI): domain Eukaryota; kingdom Metazoa; phylum Chordata; class Mammalia; order Primates; family Tarsiidae; genus Carlito; species Carlito syrichta. The sequence continues at coordinate 177,792 of NW_007255698.1, forward strand.
AAGTTAAGGGAAAGACAGGTCTCCTGCTAGAGAACTCAAGATGGTGGAAAACCTTGTTGACCACCTCAATCTGACTGTTCAGTGTAGAAACTGTGAGCTAGGGGAAGGTTTTCTGTGTATTAGTTTCCAGGCAGAAAAGTGGGGAGAGGCATCACAGATGTCTTAGGGTAGTCTTATTTGGATTGAATCTGTTTGATGTTTGATGTGGAAGTTAAATTCTCTTACTGTCTGCTCAGGGTTTTTGCACTTCTCTGTGACTCCAGAAAAGGTCTCATTTTCAAATTTGAGTTCTGAATTGTTACTGATGAGAACTTTGGCACTTTATATATGGTTTTGGTTTTCTATGGGAAGAGTGAAGCCAGCTTGCTTCTATGAAACCATTTTGAAACCTCCAAACATATATGTATAGATTTTTTTGCCCCTCTCTTGTAGATAATAAAACATAAACATAATTTGTCAATATAATCCCATGACTTGACATATATATGTATGGAAACAGAAATGTTAGACAACAGAGTACTAAATCTTGGAATAGGCATAGTTAGGAGTATATAAGGAATGGATTCTACTTAACATTGGGAACTAAATGAAAGAATGAAAGAGCTAGAAAGTAAAATGGAGGAATAAAATAAGCATCAGACAAATGTGCTAGAAAATTTTGTACATAACTACACATGTCTATCTAGATGAATATATTTAGTTCCAACTATACATCTTCAGTAATAAAGATCGAGTATGATCACTAAGAGAACTTTCATTTACGTACAGATTTCTATATTCCTGGCTTCCAAATTCTCTCTCGTCATTAAGAATTTTTCAGTCATTAAAATTTTTTACAAAAATATCAGATTCCTGTGACTCTCTTTTGTCTGACTGATTGATTTTTACTGTGGTAAGAACACTTGACATGAGATAGCTGAGGTAGCACTTATTTAAGAGCACAGTGAGATATCACCTCACACCTGTTAGGGTGGCTATCATCCAGAAACAAAAGACAACAAGACTTGGCAAGGATGTGAAGAAATTAGAATCCATGTACACTCTGGTGAGAATGTAGAACGATATAAAATAGCACAGGCTACATGCCCACTGACAGATAAATGGATAAAAAGAAAGTGTTGTAAATATGCAGTGGAATGCTGTTTATTCTTAAAAAAAAAAAAAAGGCAATCCTGAAGCATGTGACACCATGGATATATTTCAAGGACATTATGCTCAGTGCAATAAGCCCTTCCTTTTTACCAGCCACCCTGACTTTTTCATCCTGACAGTTTTAATTGTTTGTTTTCTTTAATCACCACTGACTTTGAAATTGTATCTCTCTGGTATTATAGAGATCTGACTTTGAAATTGTATCTCTCTATTGTTACAGAGAATTTTAAAAATCAATTTTAGTTCCTTTTTTAGACATTGCAAAAATGTCCACTTATTTTACAATGAAAGTTAATTAAATCAATGGGCAATACAGAGCAACTGCTCAAAGGAGACCAGAAACTTCTGACGGATTCCTTGCTGTTTCCTCATTTAAAATAGGCTTTCTTACATTAAAAAAGATCATGCTACAAAACCACCCATGTCATTAAGAATAAACGTGTTGAAGTTGTTTTCCTACAGTAACAGATAGCAGTAAACTAAGCACATGCGTCTCGTTGTTGACTCACTCTCATATCTGCTAGCATTCATCTGAAATAGAGCTAATTGTCTGTTTTATTTGGAAGTTGTGGGTTAACTAACATTTCTTGAACACTGTTGCAGGTATGGTGTTAAAAGTTGTTTTATGCAACTTATTTCATTAAAACTTCTAAATATAAATCCTCAGAGTATGGGATTATCATTATCTTTATTTTACAAATGGAAAAATTAAGGATTATTCAGAGTACCAGATTCATTTAAATGTGTCATTGAGATCTGAGCATTTGTCTTGTTATCTGCTATGAGTTTCCCCCAGTTTGTACTCCTCCTATAATCATGAAAATGTTTCTCTTTGTGCTGGATTGAATTATTTGTCCTGATTTTTCACTTTACTGAAAAGAAAGAAAAAAAAAAATTCTTCCACACCCTTGCCACATCCTCCCAGTCCTTGGAACACACTTTCTCACCTCTTGATTTTGGTCTTGGGTAGGTAATTTGATTTGACCAGTGGGAAGTTAACAAATGTGAAGCAAGCAGAAACTTGAGTTGTGTTCATTGGTAAGGCTCGTCCTTTGTGCTCTGGTGATCTCTCATAAGAACATGTTCAAGATAGTCTCTGTCACATTAGCCTAGGGTCAACACATGGGGATATGCGGACAACCTAGAGACAAGTCTAGCTGACTTTCACTCTCGATCAGCTGAGCCCAGCCTATACAAACTTGAATTGCTTATTTTTTAAGCCGTTGAGTTTTGGGGTGATTTATTAGGCAGCAGTACTGTAACAATAGCTGACTGATGCACACTGCTCCTGCCGCCTATTGTCACTTCCATCATCACAGGTGAAGGGTTGATAAGAGAGTGGTAATTCTGAGTCTACCTTATAGCTTGTGATGAACACAACATGATAGCTTCTTGTCTCAAGTCCTACCCTTACTTTGTATATCCTGTGCAGAGTCTTCCTGGTTGCTTCTGAGGCATAAGTAGCCTTAGGAACTGATAGGTCCCCATACTTTTGCAACATTTCAGGGGGATAAACCTGGACCAATGGTAAATGAGAATGGGAAGATACATTTCTTGCCCTTCCTCCCATGAATGGATTGTTTAGAGAGAGAGAGAGAGAGAGAGAGTGTGTGTGTGTTTCTGCAAGATAGGACTTCTAGGAAGATATCCTAGAAGATCAAGCCCTCAACATGGCTGTGGCCCACTCAGAAATGAATTTTACCTTTGTTTTTGTTTTTTTTCCTAAGGAATCTGGGCTGAAATAGAAAGGTCAAGTAAATGTGCCAAACTCAGCAGATGAGTATGTGGGATAATTAGTACTTGAACTCAAGTTTTCTGATTCCAAAACCTAGTACTAAGCCACTATATTTATATTGTTACATAAAATTTAAAATACTTTCAAGTAGTTTTGGTATTAGTCATTGTCTAAAATGGGCAAGTGTCAGAAACAAGGAATTTGAAAGGGATTCTAGGTAAACTTAAAAAATTAGAATACATAGATAATAGAGTAAAAGAATTTTGAAGTAAGCAGGAAGTTCAAAAACTGCTGGAGTTGCTTTATTTTCTTTCTATCAAAAATGAAAAAAATTATAGTTGAACAAATTTTATAACATCGCTATAGTTAGTAGAGTTCTGCTCTTTTTTACTTCTAAAATTCAGTTATTACATGATTACTTCAAAGGAATTCTCTTAGATATGTCATGTAAATTAACGTGGAATTCAGCTATTTGCAGATTATGTCACCATATCTAGATGTTGTTTTGGAACAAAATAGTTATGAGACATAAAAGATGGTAGAGAAAAGGAGTGGTGGGCATATGTTAAATGAAAACACCTCTCTTTCATAGTGTACTCATTTTTTGTGAAAATGTCATGATGCAAAATGGCTAAGTATTGACATTATTATGACCTGGACATGCAAAGACTTGAACACGATTTTTCCCAGTGTTGTGTCCTGAATAGAGAAACCTGAAGGGAAGATCCATTCCAGTCAGTCACCATGGATTGTTTCATAGTGATTTGAGCTAATTGATGTTATCCAGTGATTCCCATGCCTGGTTACAAATTTGAGCCACTTCCGTTATTTATTTATTTATAAGAAAGCAGGATTTATTGATAGGACAGAAAAGCTCCCATAGTGGGAGGGGACCTGAAGGGGTTACCTCCAGATATTTCTTAAATGCAGGTTCCTTGGCCCCGCTGCAGACTCTCCAGAACACCAGAGAAAAGATTATACTCAGAGCCCACCTAAGGGATTGAGGAAGTGGAGATTATGGCATTTATGAAAATATTTCTCTGTTTTTTTGGAATTCTGGAGACCAAAAGATCAATATTTGGATAAGATATTTTTTATGTACAATTTTATAAAGTTTTTTTATTTTAAAGATAAATCAGCATATTCCATATTCCTGGAGGGACTAAGGTTGGTATTATCAGATGATGTTTAATATTTCTTAGAATAAAACTTTGACAATCTAATATGCATATTAATTGCCAGGTGCTGTGCTAAGCATTTTATCTGTGTAAGCTCAGTATAAGTAATTTGCAGCTACTTACAGATAAGAGGGTGGAGGATTAGCAAGACTAAATAATTCACCAAAGACCGCATGACTTCTAAGAAAGGGAGCTGGGTCGAAACTAGGGTCTGTTTTCCATCTTGGAAGAAGCTCCTAATCACTAAATTGTACTACTTCAAAATGAAAGACACTCTGAAGGAGAGACTATGTCAAAATGAAAATGTTTGGGATTCTTTTTAGGATTCATAAATGATCAAATCATGGCAGAGTTTCATTCTTTAAAGAGAAAGACCAGTCTGCCTTCTTGGACTGCAAAACCTGCAGAACTGACCCTTGGAACTTTATCTTATAACAAGAGACCTATAATTATGGTGTATAAAACTATAGAATATTTTTTCTCATATTTACATACTTCATCATAAATACCGCATTTCATTTTACTTATCAGTACTTTTTAGAAATACGTGAACATAGTAGTCATCCTATCTTACTCTGGAAGGGAAATGTCAATCTAAATTTCCCTGAGAACTGATTAATGTTGCAGTTGATTGGCATTTGGGTTATTTCCAGTTTGGACTTTTTTTTTTTAAATAATGCTGCTACAAAAAGTATTGCATGTCTGCAGTATATATATATGCTCCTCTCTGTTGTGTTCACTACTGGAGTGAATTTGCTGGGCCCAAGGCTTTGCATAATTCAGCTTCAGAGACACAACCAACATGATTTCCGAAGTAACTGCATCGATTTCACTCCCACAAGCCCACCATGAGCAGTTCAAATCGCTCTCACCCTTGCCAACACTCGATATTGTATGTCATTTTCAAGTTAGTTATTTAGTGAATGTGTATAAATAGTAATTGTACTTCCTTGTTTATTAATGAAATTGAACACCTTGTCATACATATGCTGACCATTTGTGTGTAATTTTTTGTGACGTATCTATTCAAGTCTTTTGTCAAATTCTTTGCTGGTTTGTCTATCTACTAAACATGGTCTTGTCAGAGTTTTTTATGTATTTGGGACATAAATCTTCTGTCCAGTGTAAGTCTTTATTTTTTTTCTCCAATCTGTGGCATGTTTTCACATTTTCTTAATGGTATCTTTGGATGAACAACCGTTCTTACTGTCACGCAGTTCTTTATTTTAATGTATTGCAGCATGTTGCATTTTCTCTATATGTTTAGTTCTTTTGAGTACTGTTGGAAAAAATATTTGCTCATCCAAAGATCATGAAGACTTATTCAAGGTTTTGCCCAAAACCTTCATATTTTTACCATTCACATTTAGGTCTATAATCCATGTCAAATTAATTTTTATGTGTGGTTTGAAAAATGGGTCTATTTTTTTCTGTGTAGATATGAAGTTGACTCAGCATCATTTTTGAAAAGCCCATCCTTTCTCCATTTCATGGATAGGCCAACCTTACATATCAGGTGATCATGACTCCTGTTCTATTACATATTGCCATATTTGTTTATCTATGCACCAAGACACTACATCATTTTAAACAACACAGCACTTAATTGGTATTGTTTGAATTTTTCTGCCCTTTGATAAGCTTTACTTGGTTGTTTTTGACCTTTTAAGTTTCCATATAACTTTTAGTATCAGCTTGTTGATTAAAAACTATATATACATATATGATGAAATTTTGGTTGGGATTATACTGAGCTTCCACACTAATTGAAAGAGACTTGGCATTTTCTGAGTATGGCTTTGGATAAAGCCCTCAGGCAGAAAGATGCAGATACCAGTGATGGAAAGGACTGGAAGTCAGCCAGAGAACCCTGAAGTGATGATGCCGTGGTGAGATGATACGATGATGCTGGTATAGTATATAGTCTACACTTTCAATGCTCAGACTCACATATACCCTATATAAAGGGGATCTAATCCTTCCATTACTTCTCTAAATCAGGGTCTGAAACAATTTATAAAACAGAAGAACTGGTGGAACAAGTTTCAGTTGTTTGTAAGCCCATAACTGATGTTCACCATCTTCTTCTTTACCTGCTCCTAGATTTCACTCAACTCCCAGGGAGTGTGTTTGTTGGCCTGGTGGGGAGACTGAGATCTTCAACCCTCCAAGGTTCAATCTCCTGTGATTACTATACCCCTTTCAGGCTGTGGCTTCTGCAAATGCCTATTCATAGCTATACTGTACATGGAAGCAAAACAGGCACCATCAAGTTTCATCAACCTTCTCCCACTAGACGACACTCAGAACACCAGCTGACCAGGAACAATTCAGCTGCTGCAGCTTCTGGTGAATGATCCTCTCTCCAGCCCCATTTCCACCAGGGAACAAGGATGTCTAGTAAAGCAGAACCTAAACTTACATGAATAGAAAACGAGAACTCCTAGGAGACTCTCTGGAGTGATGGTGAGAGCAGTGGCTCTTGCTTCCATCTGTGGGCCTCCAGGCTCCAGCACTCTGCCTCCAACAGCACACAATGTGCCCCAGCCTACAAGTCATCCCCCTTCTAGTGCTTCAGCTGCCCCACCAAGAGGCCATGCCACCTTATGCCCACCTCTGTAGGTTCAGCAGTGGGCAGTTGGTACAGTGCATGTAGGGCCAGTGGATTCCTTGGTCTGAAGCAAATGTTTTGCACTATCACAAGATGATTCCACAGACATCCTCTTGTCCTTAGATTCACCTGGTCAAGCTTTTGTGGGTAGAAAAAAGCAAACTCATTCCTGGAATATGTACCAGTCTCAGTAAGAACAAGTTACTGCCCCCTCACTATTTACATGTTCTGTACTCATTTTGTCATCAAGAGGCTGGTGGGCTCATAAAGGGATAATACCACTCAGAGGATTCAGTGTTGATTTTGGCTGCTATGGGGTTGGACATTCAGTGGTCAGTTGTGGTGAGAGAGAATGCATACTGTTAGGGCTGTGCATAGATTCCATCCTAGTCACCACAGTATTCCCTTCATGTGCTTGTTGTGCAGACACTGGGATGACGAAGAGGGAGGCTGGTCCATCTCCATGAGGTGAGTCAGGTGACCGATTCCCCAGTGCCTCTGCCACAATGGGTGTGCTTGGGAGGGTCGTGATACGAGACTCAAAGAAGCAAGTACTCTTCTCACAGCTCCCTCTTGCAATTCCTTGAGAAGACCCTCTTAGCAAGTGGTGGTACTGGTACCCTTCAAGGGAAATGATGTGCAACTTTTGCAGCACAAGTTATGATCAAGAGAAGAAAGGGTGGAGACACAGGAAGACCAAGAGGGAAATTCCCAAGAAGGGTAGGCAACATCTGTGTTTGAAGAACTCTGTGCCAGAGTGATAACAGGTTCAGAAAAAGACATCATACTTTCACTTCTCTGTCAACTTAGCCCAAGGCTGGGCCCAGGTATAAGAAAACGGCATCACACTGATCTCATATTTATCATCCTAATATCACGAAGACACTTAAGTAGCAGGAATGCAGTACTATTATGCATTAAATCAACCCCCACATCACTTAGTCCTTTGTTATAAAATTGTCATTCTAATGTGGTTCCACATATATTTACTTCAATGGTACAGAGAAAAATTACAAGTTTTGGAGCTAGACAAACCAGATTCAGATTTTATCTTAGTAACTTCCCAAGGTTATTTAAATTGCCTGAGGCACCTCAGAGTCAGTCACAAAGCAGGGACTCTCTAAGTGCTAGTAGATATTATAGATATTATTATCAGTATTATTTATCATAGCTCTGAAGAAATTTAATAGGCAATTAATTCTAGATTTGCTACCATATACCTTAGACAAAAACATCCTTCAACCTTTGGAAGAGAACTTATTATTTTTAAAGAAACAGGTTAAATGTCACTATTTACATGTTTTCTATTGACATTTCCAAAGGAGGCATATTTGGCCTGAAGGCTCCCAGAAAACAAGATATTTATATCCTTTATTTTATAGTTTCCTGCTCCTCTGGTCAAATCAAGTGTGTATTCCTTGCTGCTACTTCCTCAAGGGTAGTTTGTTTATCAGGCAAGCTAGTGTAGTTCAGTGCTGACTTTTAAAATTAAGAATGGAGTTAATGTTCTTTCCAGAGTAATACCTACATCAGTATTTTAGTGATTCATCCAGGTCATGTAAAGCTGCAGTTTAAATTCCCAACACACCATGGCTTCGACATTTTATGACCCAAGCGTTCAGGGAAGTTGACTTATTAGCCAAAAGATAGTGTTTAATTTCTTACAGTTCTCACCAAAAAGATACACTCTGACTTGTCAAATTCACCTTTCCATATATTCTTAGAGTCTGATAAATCATTTAATAAAAATTTTTTTCCCCAAGTTATATTATAACAGACCCATCACTCTACCAAGGTAGAGATCACTTTAGCTCAGGTATGCACACACACACACACACACACACACACACACACACACACACACACACACACAGTCATGTGTTCCATCCTCGGGTGTACTTACACAACCTAGATGGTGTAGCCTACTATGTGTCTAGGATACAGAGCACAGCCTATTGCTCCTAGTCTACAGATCTATACAGCACATTCCCATACTGAAGACGGTAGGCAGCTGTAACACAGTGGATACAATTTGTGTATCTACACATACCTAACCATAAAAAGTTACCTACCCTGTAAGAATGGCCATCATTAATAAAACAGATGCTGGCGAGGATGTGGAGGAAAAGAAACTCTTCTACACTGCTGGTGGGAATGCAAACCAGTACAACCTCTTTGGAAGACAGTGTGGCGATTTCTGAAAGAACTAGAAATTGGCTTTCCATATGACCCAGCAATTCTCCTATTGGGAATATACCCGGAGGAACTCAAATTATTCTACAAAAAAGATACCTGCACACATGTTTTTTGAAGCTCTATTCACAATAGCAAAAACATGGCATTAACCGTTTTGCCCATTGAAGCTGGATTGGATTAAAAAAATGTGGTACATATACACAATGGAATATTATGCAGTCATAAAATGGACAAATATATGGGTTTTGCAGCAACTTGGATGGATTTGGAGTTGATCATACTCAGTGATATATCACAGAAACAAAGAACAGAGTTCCATATGTTCTCACTTATAACTGTACCTTGAACAATTATAATGCTATAAGAAAGTGATTGGCATTAGTGGGAAACTGTCAGGGGAGTGGGGGGTGGAAGGGGATGGGATTTGCAGTTGGGGGAAACTGCTAGGAGAGGGAGGGGCATACCTCATCAACAAGGGTACCTGCATGGTCAATGTTTGTATACCTAACCTTGAATTGTACCCCACATCTTTATAATAAAAATTAAAAAAAAGAAAAATGCTGTATGAAAGATAAAAAATGGTCCACTTACCATGAATGCAGTTTGCAGGATTGGAAATTGCTCTGGGTGAGTCAGTGGGTGAGTGGTGAGTGACTGTGAAGGCCAAGGACAATGTTGGTTGCTATTGCAGACTTTATAGATACTGTACACTTAGGCTAAATTCATTTATAAAATTTATTTTAAAAATTGTACTACAAAGTGACAATGGCTATAATGTCACTAGACAGTGGTAATTTTTCAACTCCATTATAAACTTAGGGGCCACTGTAGTATATGCAGGCTGCCATTGAGCCAAACGTTGTGTGGCATATGACTACACACACACACACACACGCAAACACACGCAAATAGAAGCATTGATAATTACTTTTCATATGTTCCATTCAACCATAATGCTTTTGAGACCATGAAACAACATACTGCATAGTCAAGTCAGAAAATAATTAGTTAAATATTTTGTTCAGGATTCAGTTGTAGAGACTAGTATGCTCTTGAATGGGTTTGTGCAGAGGTCGATTTATTACTTGATATTTAAGCGTTCACCAAACTGTTGGAGTTTCTGAAGAAATAATCTCAGTGTAAATCAATACTTCAGGCCAACTCTCCTGCTGTGGACACATAGACCAATGGGAAGGATTCATCTCATTGTTGTCATTCGGGGCAGCCCTGAGGAGCTCTGTCATGGAGTCACCATCTACTTTTGGCTGGTACCAGAATATCAGGCCAAGAAAACTCCTTGTCTACCTCTCTTAACCCTAAGGCAGATCACAGGTTTTACTCCCTGGGTAATTAGTCATAAGAAACTTTGTATAAAGCCATAGGTGTGATAAGTTTAACAATTTAAGCGATTGAAATGGGGACTCTGAGAATCCTGTTCATGCAAATTTTTATCCCTCTGCCATGCCACATGCAGCGTTCCCATGGACAATGACATGCCTCTGCGCACAATTCAGTGGACAGATGATACTCCATCCATGATAAGTAGATTGCGTGGTGTGGCCCCTTTGGGTCCCTTGGCCTAATATCTAGCATTTACCGAGGTTCCATATAAGCCAAAAACTGAATTTTCAAACTGAGACTAGTTCTCAGAGGCAGAAGAAATGGTCTTATTACAAATCCCAGTGGCAATTCTACACTGTGGCTCTTCTCTGGGATTGACCCAGTATGTCTGTGTATTGCACACTCATTACTACTGGGTCTGCTTGGATTTAAGCCTCAGGTGGCAGGATGGCTTGTCATAGTTTGGACACATTGTAGACCCTTCTCTTGCTCGGGACTCAACTTAAATCTGACAACCTTATGAATTTCCCAATAAATAAGTGGGACAGTGGACTAAGGCTGGTGTATGTTGCTTCCCAAATCTGAAGAGGCCTGGTAAATACTGTGATTCTATGTTACACAGTGTAACGCATAGTAACCTCTATCTCTTTAAAGGGGACACATGACATGACTCAGACCAAGGAATCCAAGATATTTTGCTGATATGGCAAGACTTTAATGGGATTTACTGTATATTTTTTCTCATGCTTGCATTTTAAGACATTTGTGGTTCCTCCCATTTCATGCTCACCTAATCTAACTAATGCAATGATGTCAATAAAATGGATAGCATAGTGCTCTATAGGGCGTCCAAATGATATGTACTATGCAATTTTTAGAGAGCAAGAGAGTTGAAGTAACCCTGAGGTAAGACAATGAAAGTATGATGTTCTCCCTGTCATATTTGCATTTGCGCTATTATGTTTAATTATTGGGATAAGGCCAAAAAAAGACAACAAAGCAAAACAACCATTTTCTAAGTCAATACCTACATAAAAAGTGCAAAGGGTTTGTTCTGTTACTGGAAAGATAGTTATACTAAACATTTGAATGCTCAAAGGAACACAGAGTTACTCTTGATTCCTGTGTGTGATGTCTTTCTATCAAATTGATGTATCATCTGACCATCCAAAGCCCTAACATTAATTGGTAGCTTACATTTGTGTTTTGGAATTCCAGGGATTAGTGTTAGTTCAGAGTTAGTGTCTAATTATTTTCAGAAGTTTGAGGTACTTCTTGACCAAGCGTATAGTCACTCTAGGTGTGACATGGAGAAGACCCAAATTATGGAGTTACTGTCAAAGAGCTCCAAGTCTAGCAATCGGCTGATGTAGAACAGAAGGCTTTAAAGTTGGGTTTCGTCACCCCGGAGGCAGAATTGTTCAGCTTACATGTGTTGTCTAATAACTGCTCAGTTATTTCTTTCTTAGAAATTACATAATTAATTGGACATCATCACAAATTCATGTGGATCCAAAAAGCCCTGATTGCCACTCACTCTTGGGCTTATTACGGAAATTGGACTCACCTGTCTTTTACAGATCAACACTATCACCAGATTCCTTCTACTTAGGAAACTTTTCCATTGTGGACCATCACTACAATATTTTCCAGGGAAGTGAGTGCTTCCTTTAATGATGAATCTCCTAATTTCTTTTCTTTTTTTTTATTTTTAGAAAATGTAATTTAATTTTAGATTCAAGGGGCACATGTGCAGTTTTGTTGTACATTGTGGGATGGTGAGGTCTGGTCTTTAGGGAATGCACTCTCCAGGTGGTGAGCATAGCGTATGGGGTTTCAACACTGCTTCCTCCTTTCTTCCTCCCCACTTTAGGAGTCCTCAGCATTTCCATCTATTGCTTCCATCATTGTGTATTCAGAGTTAGCTCTCACTGAAGAGTGAGAACACGCAGTATTCTGTTTTCTGTTTCTTTGATAATTCGCTTAGAATGATGACCTCCAGCTGCATTCATGTTGCTGCAAATGTCATGATTTTGTACTTTTTGTGGCTACATAGTATTCCATGTTTTTGCTATTGTGGATAGCGCTGCAATAAACATAAAAGTGTGAATGCCTTTTTGGCAAAACGATGTATGCACCTTTGGGTAAATGCCCAGTAATGGGACTGCAGGGTTGAATGGTAGGTCTATTGTTATTTCTTTGAGAAATCTCCCAACTGCTTTCCACAAAGGATGAACCAGCTGACATTTCCACCGACAGTGACTGAGTATTCCCTTTTCTCTACACCTTTGCCAACATGGTGCTGTTTTTTGACTTTTTAACAATTCTGACTGATGTGAAATGGTATTTTCATTGTGGTTTTGACATGCATTTCTTAGAAAATTGGTGATGTTGAGCATTTTTTCATGTTTATCGGCTGCTAGTATGTTTTCCTTTGAGAAGTGTCTGTTCATGTCCTTTGGTCACTCTTGGCTATTTGGCTTTTTTTTCCCCCTCTCTATCCATTTGAGTTCCTTATGGATTCTGGATATTAGGCCTTTGTTAGATACAGTTTGTGAATATTTTCACCCATTCTGTGTATTGTGTTCTTACTGTTAATGGTGTCTTTTACTGAGCAGAAGTTTTTTTTACTTGGTAGAAGCCCACTAGTCCCTCTCTATCCATTTGAGTTTCTTATGGATTCTGGATATTAGGCCTTTATTAGATACAGTTTGTGAATATTTTCACCCATTCTGTGTATTGTGTCCTTACTGTTGATGGTGTCTTTTGCTGTGCAGAAGCTTTTTAACTTGGTAGAAGCCCACTTGTCAACTTTAGTTTTCCCTGCCTTTGCTTTTGAGGTCTTGGTCATGAATTCATTGCCTAGGCAGATGTTCAAAAGAGTGTTTCCTAGGCTTTCTTCTAAGATTTTTATTATTTTGAGTCTTACATTTAGGTATTTAATCCATTATGGATTAGCTATTATGTATGGTAGGTTCAGCTTCCTTCTGCATTAGAAAACTAGTTAACCAGTTTTCCTAGTACTGCTTATTTACTAGGGTGTCCTTTCCCCAGTTTTTTGGTATAACTTCACGGTTCTCTTTGTGGTCTCTTATATAGGCAGAAGCAATGTGGTATCTCATTCCCCATTGCTTGCATGATCTGTGGCTAGAGTGTATTCTAGTTCACTGCCAGCACGCAATAAATATTTTGAGTATTCAAACACCAACATACTCTCCATTTCTCTTTAAACAGCAGAATATTTTTACACTGGTTTACTTTTACTTCATTTTTAAGAGATTCCCCTGGCATCAATATCATGCTCGTTCCTTAACAGGCAAATTCTGGATGAAGTGGAAAGACTGTGGATGATTGTGTCTTTGAATGTGTTTGGTATTCCATGAAGGTACATGACCAGAAGCCATGAAGTCAAATGACCAGAAACCCAACTGTGGGACCCCACAGGCTATGGAAAATGCAGATTCATTCTGCATTGGTGATGTGGAGACTGAGCTGCTGACGAAGGAGGGGCTGCAAGATTCATGAGGAGTTTGAACAGCATCAGGGATTTTAGATAAAAGTGTAAGACCATGCTGAAGACCTCATGGAAAGTTTGCGTATTTATTTTCCAAGATGGTATCCCCAATTGACAAATCATCAATCAACTTATAAGTATGTCCAAATTTCTGCACTATCAACATCCTGGTAACATCATATTTAAAAAATATATTTTTTAGTTTACTCATTCAGTGTTGATATTTCACATCTAAACACATTTGCCTTGACCATAATTTATGAAGGACATGAATCTCAACTTCAAAATGAAGAGTATGTCCTCCAGGTCCTCCTAAGAGCCACGTTTAGTGACTGATCATAGATTGCACACAGAAACAGCCCAACATCCCCCTTCTCCAGAGATTACAGATCCCCTCTATTACATCAGAGTCTGCAAACTATTCCTGTAAAGGGCCAGGTAGTGATTATTTTAGACTTTATGAACTACTCAGTCTCTGCCACAGTTACTCAACTTTACCATAGTAGTGAAGCCATAGACAAGGCTGTAAAAGCAGTCATAGACAGTGGATTGGTATGGCTATGCTTCAACAAAACTATGTCTATGTTACAACAGGTAGTTGGTGAGATTTGGCCTGCTGAAGATAGTTTGCTTGTTCCTCTTTAACACTATATCAAAGAAGTTCTAGTATTTCACTAACTGGGGGCCATTAGAACATTTAATCTGCCATTAATCCAACTAGCAGACTGTTAGACCGCTTCAAGTTTCTCAGGGTGGCTCAACCTGTAATCCTGCGCCTTTGGGAGGCAGAGGTGAGTGGATTGCCTGAGCCTGTGAGTTCCAGACACACCTGGGCAGCGAAACCTCATCTCTACAATAAATAAAAAATTCAGCCGGGCGTGGTAGTGCATGCCTGTAATTCCAGCTACTTGGAAGGCTGAGGTGGAAGGATCGCCGGAGCCCAGCAGGTCGAGGCTGTGGTGGCCGGGAGCGGCCACTGCACTCTAGTCTGGGCGACAGAGTGAGATTCCAACTCAAAAAAAAAAAAATTCATATTAAGACATTGGGTGGTCTAATTATTATCTGTCCTAATATTCCAAGAATCCATTCTCATACATGTTTCCCTACATGACTAAAAACATAAATTGAAAAAAGAATGCAATAATTTATTTTATGTATAAGTTATAACCTGCCTAACATGCCTTCTACTTCTTTGCCTGGTCTGCAATAAGAACTTGGACTTATTTTGGGCCTAGACACAATGAGAATGTTGAGGATGAGCTCTGTAGAGATGTGACATTCCTTTATGGGCTAACCTTCCTAGGGTAAGTCACTGGATGTTCTTTATACAATTTAATGGTCTATCAGTTGGGGAAGAAGAGAAGCTGCTTCTGCTTTCACAGAAACTACAGAAGAACTTGAGACTTCAAAGTTCTCAGCTTTACCTGCTTACCTCAATATTTCCCAGTCCATGTCTTAGGATTCCAGTCTTTCATAACCTAGGGTTGACCTTAGCATAAGAGACTTGGAAGTGCTGAGCAATTAACTGATACTTTAGCTACACAGTTATTACAATACCATAAGACCCTGTGCTCAATTTTCAACCATAAGTTCCCTGGCTGTAGGAAATAATGATTTTAATTAACATTCCCCTAGAGATTTTCTGATCGCTTCATCCTACCCTCATCACAAGTTTTGAACTGAGAGTTCAGGCTTTCCATTTATTTTCTTTTTGAATTATCTCTAGGCCAAGAATTAGTACTTATCTCATTCCTCAGTCTTTAAAAATATTATTGTCACAATAATTACTGGTTCCAAAGTTAGGATTTTTCTATACCTTGTTCTTTACAATATCCCATCCCTCACCACCAGTGGTGACAGTGCAAGTGCCCATGATGCTAGCACACACTGCATGTCACGTGTGTCTCATGTCTTCCCAGGGGTGGTGCAGTGCACTCACCCAACTCATGTATAAGCAATTCCATCCCATCATTCTGTTTTCTAAGATCATTCCTGATATCAATGCTTCATCCACCAGGGTCGTAGCACAAAACAGGCAGACACTATAAAGAGAAGGCATATAAAGACCTATAAAGGAGTCATTCACAAAGATCTAGTTAAGATTAAGTGGACACACAAAGTCGTCAGAACACAAGGAAATGAGGAGAAAGGGCTGCAATCAGAGTCTAAAGAGGGCTGCAGCTGTGGAAAGAGGCACCTGCTGAGAGAATAACCTTTGTTATGGTCACTCAGACACTGGCAGCCCCCCAGTGAGCAGAGAAGGAGTTCGCAGGAATAAACATCCCAGCCTCTCTCCCCTTCCACCCTTCAACTTCCAACTGGAAGCCAACTGCATGGAGGTGTACAGTGTCAAGCAGAGATGGAAGGATGGGAGGTAGGTCAGGCAAGACACCAGATGGCGGGGACAGATTCCTATGGTAATTAAACCCCCCCCCCGCTCCCGCAAGTGACCCTGGAGGGTCACACCATACTGATGGCCTCTCCAGTCCTGCTACCTGTGCTGTAACGATGGCCACCTGATTTCTGGTGGCGACATGATACCCCTCAGCTTCTGTCATTTCAGAATCTCACGGTTTCCCCTTTAAACCAGGGAAGTGATTGAGTGGAGGCCTTCCTCACCTCCATTCTCATCTTTCAAAGAATCATCTCTGCAGCACTTCTCAAGTATGCACTTCTCAATGATTTAATTAAGTAAAATTCTCTTGGGCTCCTGGGATGCATAATTAGAAGTAAGTAAGCAAGTGACTCTTGACAAATCCATTTCAATACTTCTAGCTTCATGATTCTGTTCCCATTTCCTTCATTTCTGAAGAATTTCTGTCATTTGAATCTCAATTAGTGGATACCCTCACTGAGTTCAGATACAGGTCAATGAATCAACAGAGAAAATAGTGGACTAATATAATAAACCCAGGATCTCAGGTAATTATACCTCTATTAATATATTTGGCTCAAACTACAAACTATCTTCTTCAAGGTCAATCAGATCTCAGGAATTGATCAATATAAATTAGCAAAGCTTTGCAATTCAGTTGCAAGATGATTTTATAAATATTTTACCTGAGGTAGTTACTCTATCAATGAATACAAAATTCCTCAGGCCTCATCCACACCCTCATTCCTAATAGATGAAAATTGAGTCAGACACCACTCCACTACTGAGGACACAGAGATCAAATGACTATTTTTTTTTTTTTTTTTTAATTAATCAGTATTTTTATTATAGTTTTGTGGGGTACAGTTAAGGATTAGGTGTACAATTACGTTTCATTCAGACACCCTGTTGATAAGAGGTGTTTTCCCAGCCCCAGACAGATATTTGCTACTGTTAATCCCCTCCCCCTCCCCCCCATAGTTTCCCAGTACCGTCAGCAAATGACTATTTTTAAAAAGAAACTTTCAGCACCTGTTGCTAACGCTCAGCTTGTCCCCACAAAAGTTTGGACTCCCACTTTAAAACCATAATGATTACTGAGTTCTCTTGGGATTCTCTGTGACACGTGACAGCATCTATTGAACAAAAGCAAAGCACCAGTGGAGTCCTTCATGACAACAATCAATTAATAGCAGAAACCAAACAACAAACCACTAATATAATAAGGAATATTTAAAAGGCAGATACCGCCGGGCACAGTGGCTCACACCTATAATCCCAGCACTTTGGGAAGCCAGGGTGAGAGGATTGCCTGAGTTCATCGGTTCGAGACCAGCCCAGGCAACTTTGCAAGACTTCATCTCTACAATAAATCAAAAAATTAGCTGGGCATGGTGGCGCATGCTTGTAGTTCTAGCTACTTGGAAAACTGAGGCAGAAGGATCGCCTGAACCCAGCAGGTCGAGGTTGCTGTGGCCATGAACGTGCCATTGCACTCCAACCTGGGCAACAGAGTGAGGTTCTGACTCAAAAAAATAAAAAAGCAGATACTCTGCTTGCATTTAGTTCCATTAAACCATATCCAGTAACTTTCTTTCTGGCACATTAGTACAGAATCTTCCTACTTTTCTGGGAAACTATGCAGAATAATGAAGGGAACAGGAGCAGACAGCAGACTACCCATCCAGTATTTACGTTTCTTCTTCACATTCGAAGTCATTCCTTGCAGTGAGCTCCAATCCTGGGTAGTGTGGAGAGCCACCCGCTTTCCATTCAGGGGGAATCGCACAAATGGTTCTCGCTTGAAAAGATGAGCAAAAGAGAATGTATGTCAATTCCAGGATGAGGTGGCTAAGATGTGGGTGCCTCTCCTTCACCTATCTCTTCTACTTTCTGCCAGCTGAATCTGGAGGAGGATTCTGAGACCCGACCAGTGGAGCAACAGTATAGAACAAGCAAAGATCCCGGCATCCTAAAATGGGTGTTGGACACCAGGCAAGAACTCTCACAATGAACTTTCCAATGGTTAGGCCACTTTTGTGGTTTGTTTCTTAGAACAGCTAGATTGCCCTACATAATGCTAGCAGAGCAATAACAACTCACATATGAACTACCCTTTGCTTGCAAGCACATGTGCTCCTTCCCAGCCATGCTGATTGGAGAATATTAGCCCACACCATGAAGTCTGTCAGCCTGCATGCTATGAACTTGACTGATCATGTTATTCTCAGATTGTAGTTAATTAACAAACCCACATGGAACAGTATAAAGATGACTTAGGAAGGACACGAAATGAAGAGGAGGGTTGGAGGCCTGGAGGTCTCCTAATCTACAGCAAATATTCTAAGAAAGAAAAAGAAAGTTTAGACTGAGCCCTGATGCTCTGGATCGAATAGGGGAGGACCTGGGAACAGTGAAGACAGAGACATAGGAAAGTTTAGGAAAGTACAGAGGCAGCAGATTTCAGAAAATGCCATCAAACCTGAACATCTGAAGATGGGTACACCATGCTCAAAGATGTTTGCAAGGACATCTGTGAAACAGCCAGGACCAAAACTCTCCTGAAACAAGCTAGATGTCAGGATCAAAGGAAAAACAGTCACATGAAAAAACCATGATTCAATAACTACATTGGAACACCAGATAAAGACAATTTGGAGCCATGATGTTTGGGAAAGAGCCTTGGATAGTCCTATCCTCACTTTCAGAAGAACTCTTGCTACTAGTTCAGAAGAATTTATCTGCTTGAACTTGAACGTTAGAAAAGAAATTTGGTCATCCTCCATCTAATGACAACACAAGAAATAAGAGAAAGTCAGCATAACATTCTGACAGATAACAAAAACTTACCAGAGATATGGTCAACACAAGATACAGCCTATTAAAATTACTGAAGTGTCATAATAAATATTCTTTGAACACTCGGATAAAAATGTTGAGTCATTTGTAAGCAAAATAAAGTTTCACGTTAGATTTTTTAAATAATGGAATTCTGCACCAGAAAAAAAAGATATTCAAGATGTATGAAGAGGAGAAGTGTGATCCAAAGATAATTTATCCACTCAAGCAGTCTGGTCTACAAGCTCTTGATAATTTTGAACATAAAGAAAATTAGGGAACATTGTATTCATAAGCCCACGAGCCTTTCTGAAGAACTTAGTACAACACAATTTTCATCCATCTAATGAGTGATAGGAAAAACTCATTCATCAAAGGGCGGTGATGAAAAATGAACTTATTATATAGAGGAATTTTCACTCAAAAAGTCTGCAACAAAAGCAGCAGAATAGTTTGCAAATGGTAAATGTTCTGAAAACAGAAAGGACAACTAACCAAGATGGCATGATAAGGAAAGACAAGGTGAAACAGTTCAAGTCAAAGTATCTTGCTTAAAGTTGACAAATTAAGTTGGGAGCTCAACCACCCAAGAGTACAAAGAACGACATACCCAAAGAAAGACACACACCAAGAAAGACACACTAAGAAAGCTACACACAAAGAAGACATACACAAAGAAAGATAAAGTTTTTGAGTAAGACTGAAAGGTTAATGAGAAAGGGATTGGCAGTAGTGGGAAACGACCAGGGGAGGGAAGGGAGGCACAACTCATCAGTAAGCGTACCTGATCTCAAATCAGGTGAAGTGGGGACCAAAGTGAGGCCCAAACTTTACCTACACAATGACCATTTGTATACCTAGCCCTGAATTGTACCCCACATCTTTAAAATTAAAAAAAAGAAGACAGAAAAAAAAGACTGAAAGGTAGAAGAGATGAGGAAAGTGCGTAAAAGAAACTACCTGCTACATAGTTTTGTAGTTTTATATTTTGTGAGAAAGTAAAACTGTCAAGTTAAACCTTGATATTTAAATATAAACTAATTATCAAAAAGTTACATAAAAAAGATTTTAAAATGGTAAAAATGTTAAGTAAACATTAGACAAAATGAAAAACAGAAACCAAACTTACTGTCATACCAATAAACATGATTGGGCTTAATTCACTTAGAAGAACAGTATTTTAAATTCTCTTTCACCGGGCTTGGTGGCTCAGCCCGTAATCCTGCGCCTTGGGAGGCTGAGGTGAGTGGATCGCCTGAACCGCGGGTTCGAGACCCGCCTGGGCAACTTGGCGAGACCTCATCTCTACAATAAATCAAAAAAATTAGCTGGGCATGGTAGCGCACGCCTGTAGTTCCAGCTACTTGGAAGGCTGAGGCGGAAGGATCTCCAGAGCCCAGCAGGTCGAGGCTGCGGTGGCCGGGAGCGGCCACTGCACTCCAGTCTGGGCGACAGAGTGAGACTCCAACTCAAAAAAAAAAAAAAAAAAACCAAAAAACAAACAAACAAAAAAATTCTCTTTCAATGCGAGTACTAAGTGAAAAACAAAGGGACCCTTT
This sequence comes from Carlito syrichta, assembly GCF_000164805.1. NCBI lineage: Eukaryota > Metazoa > Chordata > Mammalia > Primates > Tarsiidae > Carlito > Carlito syrichta. Next base: position 198,290 of record NW_007255698.1, read on the forward strand.
ATGATGTCAAAGTTTACTATTCGCAAATGTGTGTATAGCAATTTTAGATACCTATATTTCAAATAATACAGCATAACCATAATAAAGCGTAAACAATACGCTAATTATAGAAAATTTTAGCACATACTTTCTCTGTTTTAAGAGAAATAAACTGGGTATACATGATTTAGAATATGAAAGACCTAAATAATTTAATAATGTTTATCTTATGGTTACATGTCAAATAGAGAATGATATTCCTTTTCAAGTGCTCGTTGGAGTTCTTTAGAGTTGACTGCTAGAGAGACACGATGAGAGGAAAAATTCAAAAATTAGAAAGCAATATGTTATCATGCTCTGATTACAATTCAACAAAATTAATAATCATTGACAAAACCAGAAACAATCAAGCCATAACTATGCAGTGTCCTGCTAAGTATATTTTACTGCAAAAATTGTTCAGCAGCAGATTTGAGCAGGCAGAAGAAAGAGGAGCTGAACGTGGTGATGGAGCCGTTGGTATCATTCATTCTGAGAAACAGGAGGAAACAAGAGTGAAGGAAGGTCCAGTGCCCCAGAGATACAGGGAGGTACAGGTGCTTACAGACCTGTTTGTGAAGCACACTTTTGGGAGTGCTCAGAGATCACTGGCTAACCTTAATTTTGGAGACAGGGGCAAAGTGGCCTTTTATTTCTGGAAATCATGGTATAACCTCAAGGCCCCATGATGTACTCACTTTGCTTCATAATCACAGACTAGTATGACCTAAAACATTTGGGTGGAGTTTAGAAATGGTGAATTATACAGAAACTGCTCACCTCCAGTACTGAGTACATGGCTGTACTAACAATGCAAATGAAAACCCATGTGTAGCTCTGACTGTCTTTTTGACTAGCAGCCTAGCCATAGAATTAGAAGGGAGCTTTCATGTTTCACAGACATCTCCTACTTTCAGAATAAAAATCATTCTTCTAGAAAATAGACACAGGAGACTGGTTTCCTGTGAAGTAATGTACCAAGAAATGTGTTCATTACGTCTCTGGGATATGGCTCAGCCGTTCAATCTAGTGAATTCACCAAAACTTTTAAGGAGTTGTAATTTTAATTTTTTAGTACTGAACATGTGCTTCTCAAAAAGAATACTCTGCAAAATGCTGCAAAATACTGTCAATCATACATGTCCCAGAACACAATGTGTTTTTATTTTCCACATTTTACTCACAACATGGATCTTAAAATATAGCAGTTACAGAAAACATAGAGGGAATCCTATTATTTTGTTATTATATATTTTTGGATGACCCATGATATCACATGACCAGGGCTGTGTGCCTAGATGCTTTATAGCACACACAGCATTGTTTTGAAGCAGTTCCCTCAAAGGAATCAATGATAATAATATAAACAACAAAAACAATAATGAGCATGACCTATGTGACAAGTAATAGGCTAAGAACTTTTCCTGAATGTTCTTATTTAATCCTTATAAATCCTAGAAGGTGAGAACTGTTATGGGTCTCATTTTATAAATGCCTTAACCTGGTTACTTAGAAAACATAATGTGTGTGTATGTGCTGGTGCTTTATTGGGAAATTCAGGCAACTGAGCCAGAGTTGGTGACAAGTATGAGGGAGGAGCAAGGGGTAGGAGCCATAAAGGAGACTGTGAGTGACCTGCCACTGGGTCTTGATGGTCTTACTGGTCATCTCAGGGAAGCTAGTGAAGTTGCTGCATCTCCAAGTGGTGCACAAGGAGAGGCCGCAGGGAGTGACCTGCTGAGTCCTATCTCCTAGTGAACAAATCACAGCCTCGTGGAGTCCTGACGCACTCACATGTCTGTATTTTGCATATCTGGGTTCCTACCTGGGCACCAAGGGTTCTCACCATACCTCACAGGAAAGCCTCCCTGGAATGCAAGGGACAGGCTGCGCCAGTGTAGGCGAGGCATTGCCACATCTGCCCACGGGTGAAGTTCCCTTGTCTTCAGATGTATACTTGGGACAGAGACACTTGGTTACTCTTAAAGCCTCACAGTGATGCTCTGAAATGTGGCTTAAGAGCCACTGTGGAAGTGGAGACCAAGCAAGGACCGCAACTGGCCTCCCCGCTGGTTGGCGTCCCCACCATTAAAGAGTTACAGGACACAGGTGCTATTCCCTGTTATATGCCCATCAATCCTCCTAGGCACCCCTGTGGGAAATGCAGGTCCTGATAAGTGGCAGTGGACTCCATCTGGACAGACACCTTGTGTATTTACTAAAGGTGATCAACATAGCCTCAGGTGCAAGGTTTGTAGTTACTAATATATTCTTCCTTATTTATAGCCATAGGAAAGAGCAAACACAGCTTGCTTTTTTTATTGTCTTGAGTCAGGGTCTCACAGTGTTGCCCAGGCTGGACTGCAGTGGCCTGATCCCAGCTCATTACAGCCTGACCTCCTGGGTTCAGGCAATCCTCCTGCCTCAGCCTCTTGAGTAGCTGAGACTATAGGTGTGTGCAACCACACCTGATGAATTTTTATTTTTATTTTTGTAGAAACAAGGTTGTACTATGTTGCCTAGGCTGGTCTAGAACTCCTAGGCTCAAGCAATCCTCCTGCCTCGGCCTTCCAAAGTGCTAGGATTGCAGGTGCAAGTCACTGTACCCGACCTTAAGCAGCGCATTTGTATGTGATGCTTCTTCATCTTAGATATCCCAAGAGATCACGCAGCTCTCTGGCTAACAGCAAGTCAGATGAGCTAATATAGTACGTTAGGGCTTATAGTTGCTGGGTGCCCTGATACCTGTGAATATCCACACTGAGGGCAGTGCACTGACGTCTCTTAGTCACCACTTGCCCCACTGAAGGTTGGGAGAGTTAAAAAGAGAGGGCCGCCTTTTTCTACATCCCAGTTTCAGCATTCCAGCCTCCAGCCTCCACCAACTCTTCCTCAGTTTGCAAAATGACTTGAAAAACACAGGATGCTCCCAGACCCTTAGGTAACTGGGGAAGCTGTGTCTACCCATCTCACACTGGGAACTCAGGGAGCACAGATCTGGGTTATGGAGTCTCCCTATGATATCACATCACAGAGTCAATAGGCTGGCCATTTCTCTCACCCTCCTCTGCTACCCCCATCAAGGGCTGAGAGATCCTTCCTTTATCTCCAATATGCTTCTTCACAAAAATCTTCTTGCTACCTCGGGGAGTGTGGCATCACAAGACTTAAGAAAACAGTTGTTTCAAGGGTCACTGGGGATGCCTAAAGGGGGTAGGGAGAGAGGGAGACAAGGCTTGAAAACCAGTCATTGGGTGCCATGATCACCTGGGTGATGGGCTCAGTAGAAACCCATGCCTCACCATCACACAGTAGACCCATGTAACAAACCTGCGCATGTACCCATTGAAGCTAAAATCATTGTTTCGTGGAGGGACCGTAGAAGCTCAATATTTTTTTAAGAGGTTAAGTAAGATCAGGGCAGAAATGTGCTCTTGATATTTAATCAAAGTGTGTGTCAGTCATGTTCTCAGTGAGAGAAGTTTCAGGGACATAAGATAGATTGAAGAGGATTGAGAAGACGAGGTGAAGAAATAGGTTCTCAGTTCTGTTTTGAAGTAGAAGCACATTGGAACGTGAATATGGGGCCCAGGGAGTCTTTTATGCATATGCAAAATAGTTTTGCACCTTTAACTATTTATATAAAACCATGAAGTAGAGGAGATAAAGAAATGCATGAACGATGAGGGCCCACCACAGAAGGAGTTATTCACCTGCTGCAGGTGGTGATTCCAGACCCAGGAGCAGCTATGGATTGCCAGAAGAGGAACCAGGTCTTCTGACATCCAGCAAGTTATCCTTGCAAGCGCATTATCTGGGATGTTCCAACTCATAAAAGCAATACCCTTCAGGTCTACCTGCATGTGGAAGGTGTCACTAAAGTGTCTACCGAAAGCGATCACCCTCGGCACTGTGCCTGGGCTGTGATGCTCTTGTTTAGGCAATCACCCTCGGCACTGTGCCTGGGCTGTGATGCTCTTGTTTAGGCAATCACCCTCGGCACTGTGCCTGGGCTGTGATGCTCTTCCCCTCTGCCGCCGGTGACCAGCTCCTGACTAGTAGATGGGTGCTCCTGGAGATTTGAAATCAGAATTCAAAAAAGGACTGTGCATGTTGGCCATTGAACAGAAAACTATAACTTAGGAGATGAGGACTCATAAGGAAAGAAATCTGATCTGTAGAGAGACAAGAATTAAACAAATTCTCTGGTGTTGGTGATTGCAAAAGGGCATAGACTTTTATTTTTTTCCTCATTGTGTGCTCAGCATCAGGTGCTCTACTTAGGATATAGTAAATACTTATGAAATATTTGTTGAATGAATGAGTGAGGCAATGAATGAACATTCAGGTTTATGTACAGGTCAAAAAAATATATTATTTATCATTATCCCTTTAAAAAATATATATTAGCTATCTGAAGGGTCAAATATTTATTTAAGTTTATCAGAGCTAGAAAGTTTCCAAAGTTAAATATCAAATGGGAAGAAAGAAGACATATAACTATGATTTTCTCACTTTTTATAAGATCACTATGTCATTTCCTGGCATTGTTTCATTGTCAATCTCGTTTTAATTGATTTGATCAAAACCTGAGGCTGCATTGCTTTTAGTTGAGAGAACCCCATAAAATTCACCCAGGAGTTTTGTTTTCCTCTTAGGATATTTTTCCCCTTATGATGAGTGAGTTAGTTTAAAAGGCCATGTTCCTTTGGCTGTGGCATCATGAAAATGATATAGAGAAAATTTCCACTCAAGGAGTCTTTTAGGACTTCAGATCACCCTGCTTTTAAGTTTTCAAAATCATTTTAGTCCAAACTACTCTGATGTAATGCACATTCATTTCTATCTAAAGACTTTAAAAAATAGACTCTGAGGACATTGATCAGAGACAGTTTGACCTGATGAGAAGCTCTTCCATAACCACTAAAAGAAATAGGCAATATTGAAGGTTAAGTTCTGTTGCTAGGCAACCCAGAAATATCCAGTACACCTAAAGAGTTTCCTCCACTCAAAAACAAGGTGTAGAGGACTGCCTCAATCAGGTCAACAATCAGAGGCCATCCTCTGTGGGCGAGCACACCTGGTAAGGACATGTCATTTCATGGTATCCATGTGAATGTGGTTGTGTTTGTCCATCGGTAGCTTTTGTATCATCTCTATGTGCACATGTGGCCACAGTAAAAACAACTCCTTTCTATGTAATTTTCTCTGCATCAGAGACTGGTTGACTCCCACGCAGACAGAACCTATAGGCAGCATAAGCCCGACCCTACAGACACAAAGCTGACAAGGTATCTCAGGGAGGTCACCCCATGGGAGACTCACACTCTGGTGCTGGAGTGTGGCAAACAAAGCATTCCAAAGGCAAGGAAATGGGCAAAACACATCCCAGAGGAGAGTGGGGACACTGAGGAAGGAGCAATTCGCTTTTGAAGGATTTGATGTCTGAGCTGAGTTTTGAAGTAACAATAAAATACTTCAGGCAGGAGAGGAGATGCAGACATTCCAGCTGAGGAAGCTCTGTTCTCTTGGAAAATCACAGGTTACTGACACCACATTTTTGGAAAACTGTGACCATTCCACGTATCCCAGCATGAAGCTGAAGGAGGAAGGGTGGAGGAGACAGACTTCAGACAGTGAGGACCTTCTCAGGAACTCATGTGTGCCTTGCATGACTCCAGAGCATTTTGTCTTTGGAGTCAGGGGGTCAATGAGGGTTTCAGTAGGAAGAGACATGACTGTATTGTCCTTCATTGACATCTCCCTGGGTGGCGGTGCATCCTTCTAGTCCACCCTTGCAGGCTCTGTGTCTGGAAGCAAGATCTTCTTTGGGCTGCCAAGCAGGACATCCGAGAGGAAATGGAAAAGCAGGATGGAAAGCAGGATGGAGTTTAGAACAGACAGCTATAGACATTTTTAAGTCCACCACAAGGGAGGGAGTCCATCAGGGTGTTTGGCTTCAAGACACTCTGAAGAGGTACTGGGAAGCTCGGGAACATTTGTGTGCAGTAAAAATGCAAGTGACATTTCTGGAGACATTTCTGAACAGTGGGACAGAGTTCAGGAGCACTGGGGTTTGTGTCCAGCACCTGGTCTTCTCCATAACATTTGTTGTGTTTTTGGAAAGAGACACACTGGTGACTAAAAAAGTGATTACAGAAACTTGTGTCCTTGAGCCAGTTTGAGAGAAAGGGTTTCATTTGGATGCAGAAAATGACTACAGGAGTTCTGGCACTTGCTAGTGACCTGTCGAGGCTGTCTCTCGCTAGTGTGACTGCTGGGACCCCTGCCAGTCCCTCCACATCTCCACCTTCATCCAGGAGCCAGGTTGGGCTTCCACCTTCCCAGCCTGAAGATCAACTCCCTGAGAATCCACTAGATGGCTTGTGTTTGATGCCAGCACATGGAAAGGGCAGTCTGAGGTCTCTCCACCCAGGCCTCAGTAGGAAGGTGTCCTGTGGAGGGCTGATTGAAAAGAGAAGACTTCGAGAATCCCATCTGGAAGCTTCCCAGGCTGCAATAAGGAGATGACTGTGGCTTGAGTTGACGAATAAGAGGCTGTCCCTCTCCTAGCTCTGCTGGCCTCCGAGATGGCCAGGAAGTTGTGAATGCTGAGATCCTCTCACTGCAGTTAGTAAGGATGCCCTGTTGCTGAATATTAACTATACCTATTTTCTTAACCAGTCATGTGATGTATAAGAATTAAAACAACTTTTGGGGGTAAAAACTAACCTTTACATGGACAGGATTTTCTTTGTTGTTTCAGTGAATTTGCTCTGTCATTCAGTACATTTCAGTTCTGTCAACTGGTTACATTTTCCATCACGAAGGAAGAAGTAGAAAAGAGGCAGTAACTGCTGTGCACTGTTGGATTTTAGAATAATTTCTTGACAGCTCTTCCTGAGAAGGTTTTGTAGAAAAAGGAAGGTATTATGTTCTTAAAATGGCCTAGGATGTTCACTTAAAATGTGCAATAACAGTACCACTTAGCGCAAAAGATTTTCAATTACGTGATCAGACATGGGCAGGAAGTTTGATAATAGTTTTCTTTGCCTATTTAATTTCTACTTGAGAATATTAAAGTTCTTGCTGGAAGTTGTGGATTCCATTCTAATAAATGCAATTTAAGTGGAGAACATTTAGGTCTTGTCATTTCATTTGAGAATTTAGAAGTGTCGTGTTTACAGTTACTCAGTTGTATTTGTCGCTGACTTGTTGTAAAGCAACAAAACGTTTTCTGAAAAAAATTTATTGAGTTACATTAAAATAATAATTCTTTTGGATTGTACCTTTCCTTTCTTTTACTCTTGCCCCATTGATCTCACTGGGATATCTAATATGTCTTTAAAACTTGACAATAGAGGACATCATTGTTTAGGAAAGGTAAGTATGATGTTCCCTACACTTTTTGAAGATATACATTATTCAATTAAGAACGTTTTTTACTTTTAGTAGTTCTCTGAGAACAATCAATATTATTACTGTTTAAAGAGTCAATATTCTAAAAGAAACCAAAGATATAAACAAATGGAAAGATTTTATGTGTTCAGAGATCAGAGGACTGAATATATTAAGATGTGAATTGTTATCATTATGAAGTACAGATTCAATACAATACTAAGAAAAATCCCAGGAAAACATTTTGTGGATATTAAGTGATTCTAAAGTTTATATAGGAAGGTAAAAGACAAGAGTAGCCAATATGATATTGAAAAGAACAAAGTTGAAGGACTGACACTACCTGACTTCAAACTTACTGCTAAGCTGCAGAGACAACATAACATGGCAAAGCCAAAAGATGTACAGTAGGTCAGCTGAATAGAACAGAGAGCTTAGAAAGAGACTAACATGAATACAATTGACTGATCTCTAACAAAGGCATGAGGGCAATTCAATAGAGAAAAGATAGACTCTTCAACCAATGGATATCCATGCTAAGAAAAAGATCGTAGACTCAAACCCTATGTCTTTCATAAAAATTAAATTAAATCACATATCTAAATTAAAAATTAAAAATTTATTCTTATAAACAAAAAACAGGATAGAAACTATATATCTTGGATTTGGTCATGAGTTTGTAGACCACAAAATGTATTGTTCATAAAATAAAACTTGATTAATTATATTTTATTATAATTTAAAAACACTTTGAAAGACAATGAAAAGTCAAACCACAGACTGGTTGAAAATATTTGTAAAACACATATTTGATTAAAAACTTCAATACAAAATATACAAACAGTCTTCAAAAGTCAACAATAAGAAAACAAACAACAAAAATTAAAATGGGCAAAATATTTGAACAGACACCTCACCAAAGATACACAGATGGCAAATAAGCATATAGAAATACGCTCACCATCATTTGCCATTAGGAAATTGCATGTTAAAACAATGAGTAAAACAAAGCTTGTAAAACCTCTGTTCACCTTTTAGATTGGCTAAAGCCCAAAAACTTGCAGTACAAATTGCTGGTGAGGATACAGAGCCAAAATAACTCTCACTCACTACTGGTAGAAGTGAAAAATGTGTACTGTATCCATTTTGAAAGACGGATTGTCAATTTTCTACAAAGCTAATCATAATTTCATCATATGATTGCTTAACTGTGCTCTTAGGTATTTGCCCATTTAATCTGAAAACATATGCTCACACAAACACCTGAATAAGAATATTTATAGCAGCTTTATTCATAATTGCCAAAAACTGGAAGCAATCAACATGTATAAATAAACTGTGGTATAGTCATGCAAGGGAATATACAACAGTCAAACAAGGGAATAGCTCAATTTAAATAATGAGCTATTATCAAGCCATGAAAAGACATTGAGAAACCTAAAATATGTATTGTTAAGTGAAAGAAGCCAGTTTAAAAAGCCTATACACTGTATGATTTGAATTATATGACATTTAGGTAAGCAAAGTTATACAGCCAAGTTAAAAAGCTCCCAGTGGCCAAGGCTGGAATGATATTACCAAATAAAGTGGTATTAGATTATAACTAGATTATAACCCAAAGTATAAAATAGATATCCATGAGTTCATTCTGATATCAATAAATGATTGGGTAAATTAATAAATAGATATAAGAGACAAGTATCCCATGACTAAGAATATGAGTCATGGAGTGTTAGTAATTACTAGTTACTAAGAATTAGACTAAGAATTAGAGTCATTAGAGTAAGAGTACAGCTCCCTACTCTCTAGGTGTGCATTGACCACAGAAAAATTGATTGATTAGATTTTCTTGTAACTAAAAATCACTCTGAAAATTGAAAATCACTCTGACAGAGAATGAAAAGTCAAGCCACATCCTAGTAGAAAGACTTCCTTCCAAAGATTAAGACAGAGAAGGGGGAGAAAAAGCAACTTCAAAGTGGAGAAATCTGAAAAGAACAGCTGCAGCACAGCCAGGTGAACAAGCTTCATGTCAGCACTGACACATAATGGGCAGTATGATAACGACACGATGCAAGGAAAAAGGAGCTTTACTTCTGTGGATTCAACTAAGGTAAATTCTGATGAAGAGCTACTCTATCACAACAGTGTCTGGGTTGGCAAAAGCCCTGCCTTTTCGGGAATCTCATTCTTCCTTGAATTTCATGCTTTCTTTAAGGGATCATGTGTCGTCTAACTGAGGGACTTCTGTTAGATTTTTCTTTTAGTGTCATTTTGCTGACACTGAATCTTTTGATTTTTGCCTTATGAGGAAGCAAAAAAAAAAACCACAAAACTTTCCTTTTTGAAAGATCTTTCTGCTGGGCAGCTATTTTCCATTTGTCTTCTGAATTCTATTACCTTCAGAATTTTTGAAAATAATGTGTCTTTTTCTCCAGTTACTTTTATGATTTTCTCCTTATCCTTTGTTTTTGCAGTTTTACTGGACATGCCAGATGTGGCTGTTTTGTACATATCCATCCATGGTTTATATCAATGTATCAGTAGTTTGATATTTTTTATTAATTTTGGAAATCGCTAAGCCATTCGGTGTTCTAAGTATTGCTTCTGTTGTGTCTCTTGTCCTTCTTCCTTGGCATTTCAACTCCAGATGTCTTAGGTATTTTTATCACTTCCCATGCACTTTTTAGTCTTTCTACCTATGTTTTCCCTATAATTTCAACTGACCTATATTCTTATTTACTGTCTTCATTCCTGCTCTCTCTACTCTGTTTCAAGACTCATGTTTTGAATTATTTTTTTTTTTTGATCGTTGATTACTGCATTGTAGGGTAAGAATGTGTTTGGTTTTGTAAGAAACTGCCAGACTGTTTTCCAAAGTCACTGTACCCTGTGCAGTCCCACCAACACGGAATGAGCAAACTATTGCTCCTTCACCAGCATTCAATGCTGACAGTGTTCTGAGTTTTTTTCCATTCTAGTAGGTGTGTACTGGTATCTTATTGCTTTCATTTATATTTCCCCATGACGAAAGATGAGGAACATCTTTTCATATGCTCATTTACCATCTGTGTATTTGCTTTGGTGAAGTGTCTGTTAAAATCTTTGACCTATTTTTTAATTGGGTTGTTTGATTTTTAAGAATGCATTATATAGTTGTGGTAGCTGTCTTTTGTTAGATATTTGCCCTGCAAATATTTTCTCACAATCTAAGTCTAGTCTTTTCATTCTCTTCTAGTTTCTTTCACAAAGCAGACGTTTTAAATTTGAAAGACGTCCAGCTGATCCATCATTTCTTCCATGGATTCTGTTTTTGGTATGGTACCCAAAACCCAGAGTCATCTCCGTTTTCTCCCACGTTATCTCCTACAGTCTCATAGTTTCATGTTTTGCATTTAGCTCTGTGATCCATTTTGAGTTAATCTTTGTGAAGAGCACATGGTCTTTCCCTTGCCTTATTTTCTTGCATGTGCACTTCCAGTCGTTTCAGCTCCATTCATCAAAATGAATATTTTCTCCACTGTCCTGCCTTTGCTCCTTTGTCAGAGATTGGTTGACTATATTTTTGTGGGTCTATTTTTGGCCCTCCTATTCTGTTCCATCCTGTGTGTATATTTTTTCACCAACAATGCACTACCGTGATTATCATAGTTTTATGGTGAATAGTGAAGTCAGGTTGCCCTCCACACTTGATTTTCTCCTTCAACAATGTGTTGGCTATTCTGGGTCTTTTGCCTCTCTGTATACATTTGCCACATCTACAAATTAACTTGCTATGATTTTGATTGTGAAAATCTAGTTGGGAAAAACAGACATCTTGACAATATTAAAGTCTTCCTATTCCTATACACGGAATATTTATTTAGCTCTTTGATTTATTTCAGCAGAGTTTTGTAATTTTTTATGTGAATCTTTTGCATAGTTTGTCAGATTTATATCAAAGTATTTCACTTTTGATGGCACGAATGTAAATGACAGTATGATTTTAATGTCAAATTCCACTTTTACATTGTCATAGGAAAGCAATGGACTCCTGTATAGTAATCTTGTGCCCTGCAAACTTGCTATAATTGCTGATCAGTTCCAGGTGTTTTTTGTTGTTGTTGATTCTTTCATATTTTCTACATAGACAGTCATGCCACCTGCAAAGACATTTTCATTTTTTTCTTTTAAATCAGTAAGCTCTTGTCTTATTATCTAGGACTTCCAGTACGATGCTGAAAAGGAGTGATGAGAGCGTACATCCTGGCCTTGCTTCTGATCTTGGTGGGAAGTTTCTAGTTTCTCACCATTACATAAGAAGTTGAGATATGTAGAGATATGAGGAAGAACCCCTTTTGTTTCTAGTTGTCCAGAAATGTTTTATCATGTTCGATTTTCTCCATTGCTTTTCCTGCAACTATTTTTGATCATGTAATTATTCCTTTTAGCCTGTTGATGTGATTGATTGCATTGCTTAATTTTTGAATTTGAGGCAGCCTTTTATACCTGGGATAAATACCATTTGGTTGTGGTATATACTTATTTCTGTAAATTGTTGAATTTTATTTGCTAATATTTTGTTAACGATTTTTGTTTCTATGTTTATGAGAGATATTGATCTACAGTTTTTTTGTAATGTCTTTGATTTTGGTATTAGCATGATGTTGGCTTCACGGGATGAGTTAGGAAGCATTCCCTCTGCTTTTATCTTCTAATAGAGATTGTTGAGAATTGTGTACTTTATTCCTTAACTGCTTGGTAGAATTTGCCAGTGAACTCATCTGGGCATGATGCTTCCTGTTTTGGAAGCTTGTTAATTATTGATTGAATATATTTTATAGATAGGCCTATTCAGCTTGTCTGTTTCCTCTTGCGTGAGTTTCACAGAGTGTGTCTTTCAAGAAATTGATCCATTCTATCTTGATTATAAAATATGTGCGCATGGAGTTTCAAAGCATTTCCTCACTGTCATTTTAATGTCCATTGGCTCTTCAGCTATCACTGTCCCCTCTCTTATTTCTGATATTAGTAATTTGTGGCTTTTTTTTTCTTAGCATAGGCCAGAGGCTTATTGATTTTATTGATCTTTTCAAAGAATCAGCTTTTGGTTTCATTGATTTTCTGTTTGCAGTTTCATTGATTTCTGCTTTAATTTTTATTATTTCTTTTCTCCTGCTTCTTTGTACTTAATTTTCTCTTTTTTCTAGTGTCCCAGGTGTAAGCTTAGATAATTAATATCTAAAATCTTTCTTTTTTCTAATATATTAATTCAATGCCATGAATTTCCCTCTACACACAGTTTTACTGAGTCCCACAAATTTTGGTGTTTTCCTTTTCATTTCATTTATTTATCTTGATATTTGTTCTTTGACTCATTTTTTTAAAGAATTAGTTGTTTAGCCTCTCTATATTTTGATATTTTCCAGTAATCTTTCTGATATTGGTTTTTTGTTTAATTCTATTTTGATCTGAGAGAATATATTGTATCATTTCATTCAAGGTGTGTTTTATGGCCTAGAACGTGGTCTTCCTCAGTGAATGTTCCACACAAACTTGAGAAAATGTGTATTCTGCTGTTGTTGGATGAAGTGGTCCATACATGCCAATTATATCCAGTTGATTTATGGTATTGTTGATTTGGACTGGGTCCTTTCTGATTTTTTGTCTTCTGGATCTGTCCTTTTCTGATAAGTGTTGCTGAAGTCTTCATCTCTAATGTGGATTCATCTATTTCTCCTTGAGGCTCTATCAGCTCTTGGCTTGTGTAGTTTGATGCTCTATTGATAGGCACATGCATGTTAAGGATTATTTATGTCTCTTTAGAGAATTTACTCTTTATCATTATGCAATGCCTCTCTTTATCCCTGATAACTTTCCTTGCTTTGAAGTCTGCTCTGTCTGAAATTAATATAAAGATTTCTGCACTCTTTTGAGTAAAGTTAGCACGGTACATCTTTCCTTATGAGTTTACTTTAAATCTGTATGTGTGTTTATATCTAAGGTGGATTTCTTGATAGTTGGCTCTTGGTTTTTTTTCTTTTTAAATCTACTCTGGCAACTTTGTCCTTTAATTGGGCATTTAGTCCATTGGCATTCAAAGTGACTATTGGTATAGGTGGATAGATATCTAACATATTTGTTACTGTTTTCTATTTATTGCCCTTGTACTTTGTTCCTACGTGAGTCTTCTTCCTTTCTCCCACATTTTACTGTTTCCTTGGACTATTTTATGGCATTTTATTATCTTTCCTTTCTTAGGATTTTAGTTATATATATATTTTTTCTTTTTTTAGTGGTTACCATAGAGTTTGCAATGTGCCTTTACAACTCATTCAAGTTCACTTTCAAATAACACTATACTTCATGGGTAGTGTGAGTGCCTTTTAGTAACAAAATAATCTTAATTTCTCTCTACCATCCCTTGATTATTGCTGTCATCCATTTTACTTATAAATGCATATACATAAGCATATATATGTATGATCCATAGGTAAAAATACATACATAATTGAATACATTGCTGCTCTTATTATTTTGAATAAACTTATCAATTAGGTCAATTAAGAATAGGAATAAATAAAAGTTTTTTTAACTTTAGCTTCAACTTTCCATCTTTGATCCTCTTCCTTTCTGCATATAGATTAAAGTTTTTGATCTATATTTTTTTTTCTGGAAAATTTCTTTGAGCATTTACTGCAAATCAGAGCGACTGTCAAGAAATTTTCTCAATTTTTTTGTCTCAAGAAATTTTTATTTTTCCTTACTTTTGATGGATAATTTCACAAGGTACAAAATTTCAAGGTTGGTAATTTTTTTTTCTTCAACACTTTCAATATTTTACTCACTTTCCTCTTGTGTGGTTTCTAGGGTTAAGTTGGATGCAATTTTTATATTTGCTCTTCTATAGATAAGGTGTTCCCCCCAACCTGGCTATTTTTTAAGGGTTTTTTTTCCTTTGGTTTTCCTGTTGTTTGAAAAATGATATGCCAAGATGTAGTTCTTGGTTTTTGTTTTTTGGAGTTTTTTTTTTTTGCTTTTTTTTTAAAACATTTATTTTGTTTGGTGCTCTCTGAGCTTCCTGGATTTGGTTTGGTGTCAAACATAATTTGAGGACATTCTCAGTCACTATGTTATCAAATATTTATTCTGTTTCCTTCTTTTTTCTCTTTCTGGTATTCCCATTATATAAATATAATAACTTTTCCTGCAGTTCTTGGATATTCAGCTGTATTTCTCAGTCTTTTTTCTCTTTGCTTTTCAGTTTTGAAGGTTTCTGTTGATATATCTTCAAACTCAGAGATCTTTTCCTCAGTCATGTCCAGTCTACCAATAAACCCATCAAAGGCATTTGTCAGAGTACTTTGGATCTTTCACATTACTTTTTGGTTCTTTCTTAGAATTTCTACCTCTCTGCTTACCTTGCTCATCTGTCCTTAAATACTGCCTACTTTGTCTATTTTATCTAGTAGAATTGTTAGAATATTGACGATAAATGTTCTTAAGTCCCTATCTGATAATTCAAACATCCTTGTCATATCTGGTTCTAATGTTTGCTCTGTGCCTCCAAACTGTGTTTTTTCTTTTAGTACCTCGTAATTTTTTCTTCACAGCCAGACGTGATGTACTGGGTAAAAGGAATTTCTGTCAATGAGCCTTTAACAACGGGGTGGTAAGGAGTGAGGGGAGGTGTTCTATTGCCCTATGCTTCAGTCTTTTAGTGAGCCTGTACCTCTGGATTATAACCAAGTGTTTCTCCATATCTTTTACACCCTCTCCTTGGGTGGGACAGGATGGTTAGAATGGGTGGAAGTTAGAATTGGAATTGAAATTTTAAGAAGAAAAATGTGACTGATAACCTTAAGCCAATAGTTACTTGGTCCTAAGAAGTGTCACCTTTCTCAGGTAAGAGTGAGGTATCCACATCACCCACAGTGACAGACATGCCAGCTGAGTGCCAGACTCAGGCAAGTAACCTGCATGATAACAGAACTCAGAGATGAAAATGGTATAACTGAGGGATTGTTCCTTAACATATATGTGACCTAGATACTCTCCAAAAACTGGGTTATATTTTAGGAGGTTAATTTCGCATGAACATGCATAATAATCTGTATGTAAATGTTATCAAGCTTTTGTTAGGCACAGTTTTGCAAGACTAGGAACATTTATGTTACCTTTTTTCTTCCCAGGTATATGGCATACTAACCAACGGGAAGGAACATGACTCATTTATCTTTGTTTTTCTACCACCATTCACTCCATTAACAATGTAATGTTGAAATAATGATCCCTTCAAGCATACATCTTTTGTCTTAATATAATAATATCTATCATGCATGTAAGCAAATGTAAATTCTGAATTAAATCTACATTTTCAATTCAGGTATCTATTTACTTATTATTTTTAAAAAATGCAGTTTAGTACTAAATTAGCATTTTAGGAAGCAAGTACTATCAAAATATTTATATGGATTATATTATGTCACAAACAATACAAGGCAATTCAAAAGGTCTATTCTCTGGCTTTTATACTTAAGCTGACAGCACCCAACATGAAACTAAAGTTTGGAAAAGTTTAAGAGAGCATCTCTTTTGTCAGTAATTTGATTGGAACCATCTATCTTCAAATTTTCACGATACAGAAGTATCCTCCACTTTAAACCAATTTCACACATTAGCAAGAAATTAAATGCCCTCTCTTGTTAAACTCAATTTCCATAATAGTCTTCAATTTTATATACTTAAGAGATCAATGTAATCATCAAGTCCATTCCTTGCATCAATGGTTCTCAGCTGTAGGGACATGACATAAAGTGTGTTACATGCTCAGACCCCACTTCTGAGCTGTTATCGACAAGCATTCAGAGCTTCAACAATTGAAATGACAAGAACTAAGAGAAACTACCCTAAAGTCTGGCACCTGTGTCCCTAGATGCAGAGTGTGGGGCGACACCACGCCATATCACCCGTCTCCCCACCTTCATGCGCTGCTTAGTCTTCCCTTTGTTTTAAGTTTCTTACCACTGGCAGAAAATGTTAGGTTGACTAAAATGACCCCCAAGTCCTCCCTTTCTTTCCATTCTCCACTCTAGGATAACATATTTCAGTCAGTGATTAT
Organism: Carlito syrichta; assembly: GCF_000164805.1. Classification (NCBI taxonomy): domain Eukaryota; kingdom Metazoa; phylum Chordata; class Mammalia; order Primates; family Tarsiidae; genus Carlito; species Carlito syrichta. The sequence goes on from NW_007255698.1 coordinate 214,806, forward strand.
TATTTAATATATATGTATTCCTAGATATGGAGGGACGGGGGGAGAGTCAAAATAATTAAGTAAAAATAGCATTATGCTACTCTATAATTGATAACAATAGTTCAGAAATCTAAACCACAATCCAACGCTACATATAAGGATTGGAGGATGCATGAAATAATTGAATTTGCCTACACCAGATATAGAACTACATAAGAACATTTTCTCTAATTCACGATGGTGCTTCCAACCACAGTTTAAGAGGCTTATTTTTCCTGGGAAATAAGCCTGAAAAACCATATTACTGCTTAGTACTCTCAGTGGTTCTTTCATTTGCAGTACTCATAATTTTCTACAGCAAACAAACTCATCAATACTACAGATATATGCCATAATAGAATATCAAACTCTTTCCAGTCTTGCCACATTTTCAACAGCTCTGAAGTGAACATAGAATCTCAGAGACAGTGAGCACTAGGTTCTATTTTACCATCTTTAAAATAAATTCTAACTTCTCTAACTGTGATGATGCAATTTGCTGGCCTCTAGGAAGAAGTGCCATATAACATATTAGAACAAATGTTAGATATCATTTCAAGGAGAGCTCTTCACTGACAACTCATGACCCAAACAATCTGTTCCGGAAGAAAGGCAATAATTTGAGCCTTTAGATCTTCTGGATTTTAATAATGTGTATATTACTAATGTATCTCTACATGTGCATAGGGATAGGGCAGCACCTCATAATTAGACATCCAGAGTTGGAAGCTATTAGCAATAATTATCTCTTAGAGGAAGTCTAAAATGTACTGGTTATTGAGGGTTCAAGTGGAGAGTAGACATTGGCAAATTGTTCTGTATTTGGCCCCAAGAATTCTGCAATCAAATATTTCATGTTGTTTTTTACAAGCCCAATTTTAGAAACCATCTCACTATAAAGCTACCTGCAAACACTGAGAACTACAACTAATATAGCATCCCTTAGAAATTAATATAAATAACATTTGTTGAGTGCTTAATATGTGCTATAAAGTTTACATGGCTTATTTCCTCTAATATTAATATTTTTCTATAAGAAAAAATACTATGCGAGTCTCATTTTCTAGAAGAATGTCCCAGAGCAACCTCAAGCCTCCATAGCTTGCTGCAGGTCACATGTTAGCATGTGGTAGAGTAGGGACTTTAACTTGGGCAATCAACTTCAACACTCTTAGGCATAAAACTATTACCCTAGTAGTACTGTGCCATGGTTAAGTACTGTAAAGTTAAGTATGGTTTTAATCCTAGCTTTATCATTTTCTAAAAAAGTGATCTTAGGTAACCTATTTAACTTTTCAGTTTCCTCATCTGAAAAACAAAGATATATATAATAGGTTTGTTGTAAGGGTTCAATAAAAATAATATAAAAAGAAATCCCGGAAAAGTTTTCCTTTTTCTTTTCATAAAAAGGGGGGACTTGTACTTTCTACATCTCTACACATCTTCCAAAATAAAACCATAAAGATCAAAAGGGGCACAAATAAAGGTATTAGCAGCATATTCCCCAGTACAGCTGGGAGACAGGTGATATTACAAACTCAAGTGTATCTCTAAGTAGAGAAAGAAACATCTGATGTTACCTCCAGAGCACACTTAAAAGCAGAGAGTTGGGCAAGAAATGGAAAGAAAAAGAGCAACAGTAGTGATAGAACACAGAGTATGTGATGGGGTTCAGTCTTGGGATACTCATGTTCATAACCCATGACATGTAGAGAAGAGGTCCCAGGTCAGTCAGTGTGTGGCTGCTGGACTACTAACACCAGAGGTCAGAAAGAGCATAGGTCAGGAGCAGCTGTCTCAGGGAAAACATAATTCTGGGGGAAGGGAGCACATGGGAGAGAAAGACATTCCTTGAAGGTCAATAGCAAGAGGGAAAGAAGGACGTGGCAGAGACAAAGTTTCTAAAAAAAAAAAAAAAAGTTTTCAAAGAATTAGATAAAGGTAGAAAAGAAAAGAAAGCACCCTTTATTAAGAAACTGTATTTTATTGTGGAAACAGAAGAGGAAGCCAGTGAAGTAAGAATTTGGTAAATGTCAGGAGGAAATTGAATAAACCTTACAAATACCCCCCTCTGCCCCTTTAGGATATCCTACTATTGCTTGTTCAGCAAATTCATTGGACAGCCTCATGAATGAAACAAGGATCCCAAAATCTATTCAAAGCTATCATAAGAAGAAAACAAAGTACTGGGGAGGAGAAAACCTTAGCCAGAAAACACACATTTTTTTTTTTAATAAACTCTGCCTAAAATTCTGCTGGACCCTCAAATCATACATATTGAAGGCAGAAGCAAAGCAGTGCAGTTAAATCTCAAAGAACTGACTTGAGATTTGCAAATGTGGCCTGCCTAAGTCAAGTCCAGAGATGGAACTTGAACCTAACCAAGTTACTTGCCTGTTGCAATAAAAATATCAACACTGTTTGGAGTAATATAACAAAATTTAGAGTCTCCACAATATAGTATTCACAAGGTTCAAGATAAAACTCAAATGTACTTGACACAGAATGGACAATGGTAAAAGAAAAAGATTTTCAGTAGAGTCCAAATCTCAGACAATCTACAGGTTGGAATTTTCAATCAAGGATTTTAAAGCATCTCTTATGGTGATGTTCATCGAGGCTCAAAAATACTCCTAAAAAGAGAATATAGGGCATCTTAGAAAACTAGAAAATATAAAAGAGAGACAAAAGGATGTTTTAGTGACATTAAATCCACACTTGTTATAAACAATTTACAAAATGAGCTTATTTGGAAAATGAAGATGATAAATAGTGAATTTAACTGCGATCAATAAACATTATCCAGCCTGAAGAAGAGAGAGAAAGAGAGTGTTGAAAACTAACAGTATTAAGAGGTCTGTGCAACACACCTCCCATACAGGTAGCTGTAATCCAGTGAAGAGAATGAAGCAGAAGCAGAAAAAATATTTGAAGATATCATGGCAGAACATTTTCAAAATTTGGTGAGAGATGTGAAAACCAGGCACATCACAGACAAATTGCTGAAAAATCCAAGAAATAGATAAATAAATCAGAAAATACAATACAGGAAAACAATGATTTGAATAACTATGGATTTTTCAGGAAAAAATATTGGAGCCAGAGGACAGTGGGACAACATCTTCAAAATCCTGAAAGATAAAAAGAAAAAAAAAAAACCGACCAGAATTCAGAATTCTGTGATTTTTTTTTTTTTTTGAGACTTAAGGTGAAATGTAGTTTTCCAGATAAAGGAAACCTAAAGAGAATGCATTTGCAACAAAACTTCACTAAGGAATTAATAAAGTTAGTTTTTTGGTCTCAAAGAAAATTATACCATGTGGATAGTCAATTTTTCAGGGAGAATGAACATCTGAAATAGTAAATATTACCTTAAATATAGAAGCTGATGTTTCTTTTACTTTATTTAAAATGTGTAAGGCAATATAAATAAAAATCAATGCATTTTAGTGGGGTTTATAATATATGAAGACATAATATAGAAACTCTATAAAGGTAAAGGCAGAGGACAAGAGTAGTAAATGAACTAATGTTCCTGAGAAGGGTTTAATTTTGTGTTAAATAGTAAAATATTAACTCTATGTAGACAGGAAAAAGTTATATATGTATACTGTGATGTAATCTGAGTAACTTCTAAAATAACACAAAAGGTATAGCTAAAAACATAACTACATTAAAATGAGATCCTAGAAAGCATTTTACACACAAAAGTGGGCAACAACAAAACCAAAACAACAAAACTGAAACAACAACAAAGCAAAAGTGATAAACAGAATAAAACAATATAACAGTAGTTCTATATTCAGTCATATTAATAATTACATTAAACATCAGTGGACTAAACATTTCAATGAAAAGGCAGAAGATATTTTAAATAGAAGTATTATCAGAGTAATAAAAAATGGTCTGGACAGCAATAATAGCCACCCTGATGCTTGGTACTTACAGAGTCCTACACCCAACAGAATACACATCCTTTTCAAATCATGTGAGCATTCACCAATCTAGACAATGTGCTGGGTTTTTAAAAAGCTTCCATAAATTTATAAGGATTAAAATTTTACAGCATGTTCTCTGATAACATTGGAATTAAATTAGAAATAAGTATCAATGTCAGGAATCTACAGATATTTGAAAATTAACATCTTTTTCAATAATCTGTGGGTAATCTCAAGGGACATTAGAAAATATTTTAACTGAATAATAATGAAAAAGCAGCATATTAAAATGTGTAGCATGCAGCTAACCTGTCAAATAAATCTACCAAATGTCTTTTTAAATCCTGATGACTGGAAATGTTTAGTTTAATAAAATACTTAGACAATAGAAGAACGGCAGATGAGTCTAGGATTTTAAAATAATGGGCTTTAACTTCTAAATTGATTGCCAAGATATATGCCATGACACCAACAACATTTAAATGATGGCTCTTATACAAAGTTTTTGCAGGGTTCACTGTACATTTGTTTTTCCAGGTACCCAGTAGCTCTGATCCCCAAAGAATGCTCAGAAAATACATTATTTAGAAATGAGATCCATAACTACAAAAGATTCTGTGATCTTGGACATGCCTATTCTGCTGTGGCAGTCCTTGAAAGGGCAAATTAAGGAAAAGGGGTTAAAGGCTATAGAGACATCACTTCATTCACTCACAGATTCCCTGCAATTCATGACTCTTGATTTCTGTGCAAACTATATCAGATTCTGAGTCTTTGTCTCCTGTTTCCATGGTTATGGCAATATTTACATTCTCGATTGAAATACTTCTAGTTAATTTTAAAATTATTGCTCCAACGTTTACTGTTTCTGACTCAGAAGAATAAGCCAGTCATGACCAATTTGGCTAGCCAGACATTTCTCTCCTTGCATTCTATGAGCATGCCATTTCAGTACGTGCTTTGGGAAAAGACCCTCCAGACTGTAGGAGAACAGAAAGCTCACTTCCCATTCCTAGGTCCATGGGAGAATAACTTTGGGAGTGTTAAAAACTATCATTCTATAGACTTTCTCTCAAACTCAGGGAGGGATTCAGGCATTGGCATTTTAGAAAAACTTCCCAGGTAGGTGATTCCAATGTGTAGTCAGAGATTGAAAACTACTGATTTGACAGGTACACTCCTGCCCAACTCTTACATACAGCTTCCATCCAACAGGTAGACGTGGAAGAGCCAGAGGGACTACAGATATCTGTACTTCCTTTAGAACTGGAAAAGTAAGACACAACATAAGCTCATCCTTTTCAAACTTGAGAGTACCCAGGTCTGGTCAAAATTTTTCATTTGGAATTAATCCAAATCATCTTGAAAATTTCAGAGTTTTTTGTGATCTATATTGACTGGAGAAAGCTAATCTTATAATGATATCTTTAGGGACATCATAAAGATGCCTATGAACTACTGATAATTAATTTTTACAAAAAAATATTATAAAGCCGGGCTTGGTGGCTCAGCCTGTAATCCCACGCCTTTGGGAGGCTGAGATGAGTGGATTGCCTTAGCCCGTGGTTAGAGCCCCACCTGAGCAGCGAGACCTCATCTCTACAATAAATCAAAAAATCAGCCGGGCGTGGTAGCGCATGCCTGTAATTCCGGCTACGTGGAAGGCTGAGGCGGAAGGGTCGCCGGATCCCAGCAGGCGAGACTGCAGTGGCCGGGAGTGGCCACTGCACTCCAGTCTGGGCGAGAGAGCGAGACTCCAACTCGAAAAAAAAAAAATTATATTTCTTGATTTCTCAGGTATGTATACTTTGACATTATTATATCAAAGAGTCAACATATGTATTTTAGACCTAGAAATAGAATAAAATTATATTCTTTTAATAAAAAAATTTCTCAATTAGAGAAAAATATCTATTTAATATTTTCTGTATAGTTATGAAATAAGTTGAAATTACTTGGGAAAAGAAATATCAAGAAATTATGACTATCTCACTAACAGGATTAGCAGATCATTAGGAACTACAAATCCCCTAAGTGCTAAAACATGAAATGAATCTTGTCCAAGAGAATATTTAGTAGTCTAATTCATAAAGCTATGATGTATCCTTAGTCACTATCCACAATGTTGAAAGCAAATCAGTTGGTTTATACCATTTCCTGTTATTCTGTGAGGATTTACTGCAGGGAAGACATTTAAAAAACAAAAAAAGTAAACTCAGATGATGATCTTGAACATTTTAGAGATCACAACTGCGTTGATTCCTTTGGTGGAGCTGATGGATGCTGACCTCAAGAGATGGGAATCCACATTTATCTCAGATTCTCCCACTTCGTCATCAACTTATCAGAGCATGCAAAATTCAGTCATTATAACACTGACTTATATTTCTCAAGTAAATTTTGCTATGATTTAAATGTTTATTTTTATTATCACAGATACATGGTAGTTGTACAGATTTATTGAGTACATGTGATATTTTGATACAATGAGTAATGATCAAATCGGAGTAATTGGGGTATTTATCACCTCACATATTGATCATTTTTTAAATGTCAGAAACATTCTAATTCTACTCTTTTAGTTATTTTGAAATAAAAAGTCTCCCATCAAAGAAAAGCACATGACCTGATGGCTTCACTGCTGAATTCTACCAAGCATTTCAAGAAAACCTAATACCAATCATACTCAAACTATTCAAAAAAATTGAGGAAGACAAAATACATCCAAACTCATTCTTTTAAGCCAGCATCACACAGATACCAAAACCAAACATACTGCCACCACAACAAAAAATTGCTATAATTATATTGGTCCTAAAAATAACGTTTTCCCATCTAGTTTTATTAAGGTAAATTGACTAGTAAAAATTATATACACCTATAGTATACAATGGGATGTTTTGATATATGTACACACCATGAAATGATTGTCAGGCTAGTCAATGTATTCATCACCTCACGTATTTATCATTTTTTGTGTGCTTAGAACATTTAAGATTTGTATTTTTAGTTATTTTCAAGTATACAATGCATTATTATTAACTATAGTCATCATGCTGTACAATAGGGCTTTCAAATTTACTCTTCTTAACTAACTGAAACTTGTACCATTTAACCAACATCTCTCCATCTTGTACCCCCTTTTAGTCCTCCCAGGAAAGGCCATGCTACTCTGTGCTTCTATACATCAGACTTTGTTAGAGTCTGCATATAAGTGAGGTCATACAGTATTAGTCTTTCTAGCCTGGTGTGTTTATTTTACCCATATAATGTTCTTCAGATTAACCCATATTATTGCAGATGACAGAATTTCTTTTTTTAAAAGGTTAACTAATATTCAACTGTGTGTGTGTGTGTGTGTGTGTGTGTGTATCATTTTCTTTATCCATTTATCTGTTGACAAAACACTTAGGTTGATTTTATATCCTGACTATTGTGAATAACACTAGTGTATATGGGAGTGAATGTATCTCTTTGACATATTGATTTCACGGGGAACCACAAGAGACTTCAAATAGCTCAAGCGACCTGGAGCACAAAGAAGAAAGCTGGAGGCATCATATTTACCTGATTTAAAAATATACTACAAATCTATTGTAATCAAAACAGCATGATACTGGCATAAAAACAGACATATTAGACCTGTGGGACAGAATGAAAAGCCTAGAAATAAATCTGCACATTTACAGTCAATTGACATTTGACAAAGGTGACCACACCACACAATGGGGAAACGACAGTCTCTTCAGTAAATGGTGCTGGGCAAACGGGATATTCACATGCAGAAAAATAAAATCAGATCCTATCTCATGCTATAAACAACAAATCCACTCAAAATGAACTCAAGACTTAATATAAGACCTAAAACTGTAAAACAACTAGAAGAAAGCATAGGGGAAGACTTTCTTGACATTGGTTTGAGCAATAGTTTTTTTTTTGTTTTTTTTTTGGCCATGACGCCAGAAGCATAGAAAATAAAAGCATAAATAGATAAATGAGGTTGCTTCAAGCAAAAAAACTTCTGCATAACAAAGAAAACAACCAACAGAATGAAAAGACCACTGATGGAATAGTAAAAGTTATTTGTAAACTATATTGGATAAGAGGTTAATATCCAAAAAAATAAGGAATTTAAACAACTCAATAACAAGAACACAAGTAACGTGATTAAAAAATAGGCAAAGGACATGAACAAATGTTTCTCAAATGAAGACACACAAATGGCCAAGGTATGTGAAAAAATGTTCATCATTAATCATCAGGGAAATGCAAATTAAAATCACAATGAAATATCATCTCATACTTGTTAGAATGGCTATTACCAAAAGTCAAAAGATAATAAGTGTTGGCGAGAGTGTGGGAAAAGGGAACTCTAACACATGGTTATTGGGAATGCAAATTAGTTCAGCCTTTATGGAGAACAGTATGGAGGTTTCTCAAAAAAAAATTAAAAATAGAATTACCTATGATCTAGCAATCCCACTTCTGGGTATTTATCTAAAAGTAAAAGAACACTGCAAAATTTACTTTTGAATGGAAAGTCAGATTTAACTCAAGGATAAATGAATTATTTACTTGCACTTATCCCAGAACTTTGAACAGAATGGGTGTTATGGGAAATAATTGTCACTTTGTCAACTGATACAAAAATGAACTGCCTCAGTCACTGAACTAGATACACCATGGAAAAGATCCTAAGTCCTCTGTTTGTAACAGATCTGACAGAAAAAGACATTTCCCATGCTTTCTGAGTAACACATTTTCAAATTACCATCTAACAATATGCTTACAATCGGGAAGTTCAATCAAAGACGGAAGCCAAATTTTTTCTAATTTCATACTTTTCTTTCTTTTTTTTACTGCAATTTTATTTTTATTTTTTATATATTTTATTTTAAAGATGTGGGGTACAATTCAGAATTAGGCATACAAGTGGTCATCATACAGGTAAAGTTTGGGCTTCCCTTTGGTCCCCATTTTGCCTGGTTTGAGATCAAGTACGCTTACTGATGTTGTGTCCCCACCCTCACCTGGGCAGTATCCCACTACTGCCAATCCCTTTCTTATAGTATTATGGTAAATATTCAGAGTCCGCTTATGAGTGAGAAAGTGTGGAACTCTGCTCTTTGTTTCTTAATTTTACATTTTTCAATCTGTGTCTATTGAAAACTTACTGCACGTTGGGCTCATGGAAATAGAATAAGAAACAAACAAACAAAATCCAAACCAAACCAGATATGGTCTCTGATCTCAGACATGTGTCATCACAAATCATCATTATTATGCGAATGAAAAACTATGTATCTGATTATAACACAATATGGCAAATACCTTGCCTCTGACCATCGTTCTTTGAAACGTTTAATATGAACTCAGGAACAATGCTTTTCTAAATGTCTTAGGTTGTCAATACTAACAACATCATGTCACCACATACAGGAACAATCTCATCTTGAATTTAGCACTCTGCATGTCCACTGCTGGGGCTCAGGTACTGCTGGGCCTATCTGGAGAAACAGCAGGGTAGCTCGATGTTGATGATGTATGCTTGCTTGGGAAGTGTGGTCCTGAATCAAAAAAGTAACCCCTGGTGAAGATAAGATCATTGTGATATTGCACGGTGTATACCACTGAGATTTGTCTTTTAGTCCAGCTCCCAGAAGCAAGTAAAATGTGAGCAAATTCCTTCCTAAAAAATTCTGTAAAATACTGGGGTACAAGCAGGATTACTTTGAAATCCTAATATATCATCACAAAGGGAGAGATATCGTCCTCCTTCTAACCCCAGACCATTGAAATTTAACTTCAGAGAGGTTTTTCTTCCTTGATGAGTCTGACAAAAGTGCAGCACCTCATGGTACCTGTAGGGCAGGGACGTGTCGACACAATGCTGGCGTGGCACAGAGATAACACTCATGCAGCACAATCAGAAGTTGGCAAGTGCCCGGAAGAGTAGCTCTGCCTTATTCCAGGGCTGTGGAACCCAACAAAGCCATAGTCATGCTCTTCTGTGAGCATATTCACGACATTCTCAGGCCATCTTAAGGTCACAGGAAGGTGCACACATGTGAAAAGAACCAAGCCTAGGCTTCCTAAACTCCTTTCTGATGCCAGACCCACTCTAGAGTTGTTAGAATATTTCATGCACAGGAGAAAAACAAGTGGTGAAATTTGAGTAATCATTTAAAAAATGGGTCCAGTCTCAGTCACCAACTGTCAGAATTCAGGAAATTTTTAATGCCTGATACACAAATTTTCAGCTTTTATTAAAAACTCTTGTTATACTTAAGTAAATGTGAAACATATTTAAACATACATAATAATTATTTCTGCTACATTTTAGGAGTATATGGCAAGTAGTTCACAGAACTAACAGCAACTTGCACTAATTTTATGCAGCCACTCTATTTTTTCCATTTCTCTGGGTTTAATTTGCCTGTTTTCTTGTATCTATAATCAGTGTTCATGTCAACAATTTCAATGACTATCATATATTTTCCCAGGCAGGCCCATCCATGTATAAACTGATGTGCAGACTTTTATTGCCAATATCAGAAACTTTCTTTGTCTGGAAGGCATGAGATATTATTAGGCTCAGAAACCTGTGTGCTTAGTTGCTGAATAGTACTGCCCAGGTAGTTTCACGGTAATTCCAAATGAAACATCTGTGTGTAGAGTTGGGCACGGGCTATAAGAGGAGAATTGAAGATGGATGGTGGCAAGTGGACAAGAGAAAATGTGGTGGAAATATGTCACTGAAACTCAACACTTCAGGGACATAAATGAGGAGGAACATTAAAACTGAGAGGAAGAAAGAAAGAGAAGATAGAAGATGCTTGATTAAGTCCAAACCAACTCTCCAGATAGCTAAGATGACTCAATCGGCTATGAGAAGTTCAAAAAACTATTTCACAAGTAAATATGTCATATATTTTATTTGTGTAATTAAAAAATTGTCTTATTTGATTCACAACTTATCAGGAGAGACAAGAATCTAATATCAGTAATTACTGGGATTATATTTACAGTCATCTCCATGAAGTTTGTGTCAGATCTCTCAAATTATATTGTGCCAGAAAGTCAAATATTCCACTCATGGCAATGGCAGAAGTTGCAATTTGTGTCAATCTTTCCACTGAGTACAATTTAGAAAGCTGGTCAAATTATTTAAAATCATCCTATTTGAAGGTATCAAAAGGTGACTAAGACAGGGAAGAATCATCAAGCAATTATTAGGGCAAAGAAGAAAATCCAGAGAGGTGAGCCTGGCATTTGGGGACAATTTTTCCTCATGGGCATAAATTGATTCTATTAGAAGATCAAAAACGGCAGAGAAACTGAACAGAACTTTTAATATAACTTCTTAGGCCAAGGGAAACTTCTGGAATTCAGGAATCACTAAGGAGAGGGAATATTAAAACCTCATGTTTGGATGGGAACCCTGAAAACCTATAAAAATAATAGTGAATGAGCAATAGAACATCCCTTCCCAAGTCTGAAACCCAGCCATAAATCATCTAATCTCTAATGGAATTAAAAACATCCAGAATGGCTAGTGTCCTTAACCCCTGCCCAAATCAAATTTATGTTCTGTCTGGGAGATATAGCATCATACTAGGAATCAAATATCTCTAAAATTTTTCATGCATATCTGCTAGTCAGTAAAAACCAACCAATCATATAGGAATATAATAAAAATAAGATAAATCAAAAAAGAGTAGAACAAGAATCACAAGAGATCCAGATAGTAATTGCTAGATATTTAAAGTAGCTATGTTTAATATGTTTGAAGAAATAAAACACAGAATTTGGAGTGTATGTACAAAATTGGAAGATTTAAAAAAATACAGTTCTAAAACTGAAGAATAGAAAAAATTCAAATATAAAATAAAAAAGTTTGATTGATAAGTTAAACAATATGGTAGACACAGCTAAAGAGAGAATAAAGAAGTCAAAATATATGTGTGAAGAGAATATCAGGCATAGTTGATTATGGTGCCTATTTTTACTAATACTCCCTTAGCCACTTAAGCAACAGCACTGTCCCTGTCCTTGGTCGGACAATGTTGTTATTGCTGTTACCTTTGGTGTTTCAGCGAGTTTGTGGCAGCCCCCATTTTGCAGCCGCCTCCTCAACCTCCTCAACCTCTCCCCTTCCAACAACTCTCCCTAGAAGGTGATTCTCCTTCCTCAGTATTCCAGCCACAGTTTTTGTATACCTCCAATCTGTGCTAGTCATTTAGTCATCATTACTCAAAATAGTTGTGGCTCATTCATAACTCCAAAAAACAAAAACCGAGGCTGAAAGGGCATAGTCTTCTAGGTGACATGCAACTTCTCTTTTTGAGCCTAATAGTCAACAACATCAACAATTGCAGATATACACTGAATAATTATTCTGTTAGAGATGATTGGAAATAGATACTTCAGTAAAAACAAAAAATGAACACCCATCAAAAACTCACAAAAGTTAAAAATTCCTGTTCTCCAGATGCTTGTATTTTAGCTGAGGGAAATTAAAATAAATGATAGACAGAATGAAGAAAAAGTATAGTATTATAGAATGTGAAATACAGAAATACATAATGGTGAGTAGAATTGTTATTTTTGTTATCTATAATGCAATAAAGTTGAGGTAAAAATAAATATTTTTGTTATTGCAGTCCTTGAAATCTGTTTAGATAAACTGTGTGGTACAGTGTATGATACATTTAAAAAAATGTTTTAGTACAGCTGGAAATAAATACTTTCTGTTAGGTGGTCTATATATTTCTATTAGGTGGATTTCACTAATAACAATGTTTTAAATTGTTATGTCAGCCGGGCTCAGTGGTTCAGCCTGTAATCCCGCTCTTTGGGAGGCTGAGGTGAGTGGATTGCCTGAGCCCGCAGGTTCAAGGCCTGCCTGGGCAACTTGGCGAGACCTCATCTCTACAATAAATCAAAAAATTAGCCGGGCGTGGTAGTGCGCGCCTATAGTTCCAGCTACTAGGAAGGCTGAGGTGGAAGGATCGCCAGAGCCCAGCAGGTCGAGGCTGCAGTGGCCGGGAGCGGCCACTGCGCTCCAGTCTGGGTGACAGAGTGAGACTCCAACTCAAAAAAATTTAAAAAATAAAAATAAATAAAAATAAAAAATAAATTGTTATGTCTACTAATTTTTTATCTACTCCATCACTGAAAGAGAAATATGAATTTGACCCATTAGGATTTTGTGAGTGTTTATTTTTCTTTGTACTTTTGCTGAATTTTGCTTTAGATGTATTGATGCTATGTAAGATAGGTATATGAAAAGCTGGAGCTATTTTGTCTTCTTGGCGAATTTAACCTTTATTTTATTAGGTCAATTAAATTATTATTTTATTACCTATATATGGCTTTCCTTTTTGCTGTAAAGACATCTTTGAATTGTATCCCACATCATTTTTTTTAGATTAGAAAATATAGTTTATTTAGAAAATAAATTGGAGAGAGAGAAAAAAGGGATTCACCTCCCCAAGGGCGGGGAGGAGGCCAAAGCTTAAGAAAACACAGCAACAGCGATAGCTTTAACAGCACAAGGCCACACCAGAGTCTAGTAAGGCAATGGCCGTATCCCATATCTTTAAAACAAAAATAAATAAATAAAACTCCGAAATAAGAAGACTTCTTTGCTATTAACCGAGCAATATGAACTTCCTCTTGTTGACTTTATATTCAATAGTTTCTCTGGTCATTCCTTAGCTCGGGATCTCTCAAAGGCTCTGAGCTTTACTAGGGGAATGAGCTTCCACTAATCTTCATATGGCTTCACTGGCTGCTGGTCAAAGATATTAGTTCTTTGTCACATGGACTACTCTGTTGGGACTGTTTGCAGCATGACAGTTGGACAGTCCTCCCTGCCCTCTTGCTGCTTGCTCTGATGGAAGTCAGCTGCCACACGTGAGCTGCCCTTCAGGACATACTCATTATGTATTTTTGTATTTCACATTCTGTAATGCTACATTTTTTCTTTATTCTGTCTATTGTTTATTTTAACCTCCCTCAGCTAAAATACAAGCATCTGGAGAACAGGGATTTTTTTACTTTGGTGAGTTTTTTGGTAGTTGTTCATTTTTGTTTTTACTTCTTGTGGCCATGTGAGTGGACATGGAATTCAAGCCACATGATGACTGTCACTCTGGCCTGTGCCTTGACAGCCTTCTGAGAGACCCTGAGCCACAAGTACCCTGCAAAGCCAATGACAGAATTGGCCAGCAAACAGCCATAATATTTGCTGTTTTAAGCTTCTCAATTCTGAGGAGAATTTGTAATATGCAGAAATGCATAACTAATACATTGACCAAATGTCAAGAAGATATTCCAGTCTGTAGAAATTACATGGTTCTTGTCTTATAGAAATATCTTGTTCTAATCAATAGCATTCATTTTTTAGGCAGTGAATCCTCCAAGTTTCCTAGCGATATCTTAAACGATTAACCGATTCTGAATAATTAACCCTGAAAGGGAGTTGTGAGTTGCTAAAAAATGATCACTTGCCTGCACGGTAGGAAGCATAGTGCAGCGGGAATGCTGGCCCTGACACAGAGGAAAGGAGGAACCTGGAAGCCCAAGCCCTGCCGGCTCTTCTGACATGGGGCTCCGTGATCCACCTTCCGACAAGTACCAGGTACCTTTGAGGTTGCTGGGGAACCAAACTTTGAAAGAACAACAACTAAAGAAACAAATCCATGAAATTGCATGGAGGAAAAGAAAGAAAGTAGAATCATAACATGAATGGCAGAGAAGAACAGGCACTCCTCTTCATGTGTCAAGAAATATGTGTACATGTAATCTTATTTTGAGATCTAGAACTAATTTTTCCTTTCAGAAGTAAGTCAAAATACTGTCTTGTGAAGGTGTACTATAGTCTCATGAAACAGAAAACTTTTCATGCAAGAAGCCAGATAGCAAACATTTTAGGTTTTGCAATGTCTTCTGCAGCTACTCACTCTTCTGTTGTAGCACAAAGGTTGCCTTTCAGATTATGTTAATAACTGAATGACTACATTCTGATGAAACTTTATTTATTTTTTAAAAAGAACAGATTTTGCCCATAGGGATATAGTCGGTTAACAAGTGTTGTGAGTTATTTGAGGAAGACATGAAAGTTCATTGGATTGCTAAACATTATGTGGAAATTCAATTAAAATTAAAATCTAGGTTAAATGATGATATAATTTTTAACAATTGTAAAATAGAAGAGAAATTCACAAATAAAAATTCCAAATAAGAGTCTTGCTGGCATCTGTACTCTCACAAGAAAGGAACAATGAAAAACTAATAAGCTACTCATAGTCTTTGAAAGAAAAAAATATTTATTTTCTGAATAGCTTTACAGTAGTCACTAAGATTATAACACACTGAAGAAGTCATAATAGAGGGAAAATAATATCTTTACCTTGCATATAACTAATATTAATAAAAAGTTATTTTTCTGGGAGGTGGAAATGTCGCATAAAAATAGAGGGGACATCTCCATCCCTTTCATGGGCTTAAACACACGGATTACTTCTTAGGAGAGGCTTTTTGATTGCAGATTCAGATGTATCATTGATGTCTAAAAACCAAGGGTTAAGAGCCGTTCGACGAAATGGGGCTAGTGAAATGTCACGTGGCAGGATTGTGATCACGAAATGCTGCAGAATGAGGGTCATGGCAACCTGGGGTCTGAGCGAAAATGTCAGTGATGGAATAGCACAGCGCATCAGCGTCTCGCTTTTTATCTAAATGGACACCTGGTGATTCACTGGTCCCCCTCCACCACTCACTTCCTCCCCCTGCAATCTGCACATGTGACGCTCCTGCATGCTCTCTCCAACTCTCTCTCGCAGACATTTTAAGCAGGCACTATTTAAATACTTCTAAAAGATGAACAAAAATGACATAAAACGGAAAATTCCATAAATCAAGGCTAGAGATTCTTTCTCATAACGCATTCTGTGAAAAAAAATGAGCTTAAGATGGCACCATAAGAGAGGAACAGGTCCTAGAGCCGGGCAGATCTGGGAAATCCTCCTGGGGGTTCGACCTCACAGTTTTATGAAGAGAAAGCTGCTACGAGCACTCATTACCTGTCCTCCGTGATTTTCAGTCATTTTTTTCATGTTCTCTGATACTTTGTCTTTTTTGTGGTAATTATGATGCTTTCCCCCATGGACTCATGCTGCTCACAGACGCTGCTGCGACACGTTCAGTGTACCAGGAGTCCGGGAAGTTGGTACGAAGGTGTAGTTGCTCTGGAAGTAGGCATGTCTTTGAAAGGTAAGACAATTACTTTGGTTACCAGATGAGGAACCATCCTCCCCATACCCTGGTCCTCGTGTAGTCCCCTCAAAATCTGCCTTCACCAATAGTGCAGCTGAAGTGACGCTGTTCAGTTCTGAGCTGAAGCCTTACGAAACCCTGGAAATTCGGCTTTGCACATCACTTTTTTGCATCTGGGAGAAGCCAGCAGCAGTATAAGATGTCCAAACACCTTGAAAGCACCACGCTGTGAAGGCGGACAATCTAACCCTGGGAGGAGGCCACTCAGGGAAGGAAGGAGGCACCAGAAACAGCAAGAGTGGAGGCCCAGGCACAAGCCCCTGCCGTCTGACTGCATCTGCTGATATATTTGGCGCAGAAGTGGGCTTAGCCACCCCTGCCCTCCACTGCCCATGCTCCTGTCCCACAGAGCTGTGAGCTAGTCAAATGGCAGTTGTTTTAAACCCCTACAGTTTAAAAATAATTATGTAGAGAAAATAGAAAATTGAAATAGAAAAAAAGGGGCAGTCACAATAGAAGAAAAATACCCTGGTCACCTAAGCATGTTTTTGAGGGAAGTCCAGGAAAGGTCATTTTGTGCCCTGAACACAACACCGTGGTTGTCCTCAAGTGATCCATGCATCAAGGTGTCTCTTGACAGAAGAGGTGAGGCATTCAGTCTCATCAAACAACACAGAGAAACACAGTCTTGAGTCGGGAGACACCAGCCCTGCCTGGGGGTGGGGAGTAGAAACATTCCTTCTAATTACCTTTCGTAGAAGAGCCAAGAAACAGCAGAATTCACTAAGGTTTACATTTCCATATTTTGTACTTGATGAAGAAAAAATGTGACATTGGGAAGGTACTATGACCATCTCAGAAACAAACAGACACCCACTCAAAATGAGCAGGGTGGGCTCTTCTAGTTGCTCCAAAAATGGCTCCAAAGGGTTTGAGAAGGAGACATGCGTGGGAGTCATATGTTGGCGGTGGAGGGGGGTAGGGGCTGGAGCAAGGGTTCCCTTGTGGGAGAGAACTTGATGGGTTGAAGTTCTGTCAGTGCCAAGGGAGAGGGCATCGGGTTTTCTTACAAGATTGTTTAGAAGGGCTTAAACACTGTTAGTAGCCAAGTCTCGAACTTGGAGTTCGATTCTTTAAGACAATCTACCCTTGATGTCTGCCCAGTGACAGAAAGGCACCATGTTTGTTTAACTGAATGTATTTAAGTTGGCCATTTACATTAGTTAGGGTTCTCCAGAGGAGCAGAACCAATAGTAGATATCCACCTTATCTACCTATATATGTAGGTAACTCTATAAACCATAATGTAATATTATATATGAGTGACTCATGCAACTAAGGAGACTGAAAAGTCCCGAGGTCTGCAGTTGGCAAGTGGAATCCAGTGGTCTAGTTCCAGTCTGAGTCCAAAGGTCTATGAACCCAAAATGTCAATGGAAAATTCTGTCTAAGTCTTAATCTGCAGGCAGGAGAAGACCCGTGTCCTGGGCAGTCAAGCAGGATGAGGATGAACTCTTCCTTACTCAGCCCTTTTGTTCTACTTAGGACTTCAAAGGAGTGAATGAGGTCATTCCTTACTGCACAGGTCAGTCAAAGTGACAAATAAAAGTGATCATCGTACCACTATAGTACTCGAAGCCTGTATCCTGAGGCTGATAAGGAAAGTAAAATGTTGCTTCAATACCTGTACTCTGAGAAGTGAAGTGAGCGCCTTTGTCAACTGTCAACGTCTGGAACTCTGAAGAGGTTAAGCAGTGGCTTGGGAGGCCTTGGATTGTGGTTTTAGTATGTACAGAGATTTTTTTGACATTGATCTGTTTTGACATTTGTGAGGGATGAGATCACCTGAGTTCTTTACCCCCAAAGATGAAACCATAAACAAGGAGTTGCTACTGCCACTGCTGGGATCACAATGGCTCAAGAAACAATACAATTGTGCAGATTGGGCGCACTGTAGGCCAGAACCTCCAGTCCTAAGATGACTAACTAAAGTTTAGTCAACTGTGCTGACCCCTCATGTATTGTCCTACGTCAAGGACACCCTGGCCAAGGAGTGGAAGGGAGTTGCTCTCCAGTGAGCGCCGGCATTTGTGATGGCGATGGTACCACCTGGAAACCTTACAAATTCCTTCCACTGTTCATTTGGTTGATCCCAGGAGACTCATTCAAGTAGCCAGGGGTTCCTGGGAAGGAGTACATCATCCAGCACTTTGGCATATGGCAACGGACTAAGACCAGAGGAAGGCAACCCCTCCTACAGGTGGGATATGCCAGAGGACCCAGGTTTGACTCTATCCTGTAATGAGCAGGATCTGGGAGTCACATTGAACTCGAGGACTTTTTCTCCCATGACCAAAGTATGATGGGAAGCTGCATATGGAGGATACTGTGCCTAGTGTATGGCCAGAAGCTGCCGTGCTAGTGACATATAGCATGGGCCAAGGAGAGCAGTTTTTTTTCCATTTGAGACCTATGGACAACTTACAGCCCTCGTAGATGATCCAGATGTTCCAAAGATGTGAGAAGAGGTTGCTAAAGCCTCCACAGTACAGGAATCTCTGAGCAGTAGCAGAAGTGCCTGCTGTATCACAATTTGAACCATTTCTAGAGTCTTTTATTGTCCTCTATGGCAGGAAAATATGTATAATTTCCTGTTTGTCTGGAGTCAGTCATCTCAGTACTGTTGAGTCTGGGGGTCTTAATGAACGGCTCCAAGGCATTCAGGTTGTGGCCATCCACCATGTGGTGCCATTTATTCATTCCAGGTTTAAGAAGAGGTCAAGTTGAATTAGTTAATGGAGAGGTGGGGATAACTGCCCTCTGTGTCAAGAGCTCTGTGCAGTGGTGGGTCTTGAAGGAGCCTGTCTTAATTTGCATTAAGCCACACTGACTATTTTAACAGAGGCAAGAGAGAGGGAGTCCATGTGATCCCATTTTAACAAGACAATTTACAATTGCAAAAACTTAATTTAATTTACTTCTCATAAGTCAGGGTGTGTATGCTCACAATGCAATATTTTGGGGCCACAGGTGCTATGAATGTGCAGAATTTAGGTAAGATAATAATGCCAATGGTTAAGGTGAGGTTCCTGCCCTCTATTTTATGTTTAGTAACTCCCCTAAAGTTATGAGAGTACTTTGTTTAAGTTTAGTGGCATTCCCCAGGCATCACTACAGTTTGAGTACCAGTGTTGACCAAGGGCATGAAGATTTGCCAGCTGATTCCACATTTTAAAGTTAATTTAAAAATCTATGTTATGGCCAGATGCAGTAGCTCATGCCTGTAAGGCCAACACTTTGGGAGGCAGAAGCAATAGGATTGCCTGAGCCCAGGGGTTCGAGATCATCCTGGGCAACTTAGCGAGACCTTATTTCTAAAATAAATTTTAAAATTATCTGGGCATGTGGCACATGCCTGTAGTTCTAGCTACTTAGGTGGCTGAGGCTCAGAAGGTCAAGGCTGCGGTGGCTGTGTTATAACTGTGTTATAAAGTCATAAAAGCCACCAGCACCCTTTTATCTTTTGTTGTTTACGTTCTCTTAGTATATTTTGTACTCCTCCAGAAAACCCCAAATCCGCACTGTCAAGGTTAGGAGGCTCCCTGTGGCAATGGTTGAATTAACCCTTGGTTGTATCACAGAGATGTCATGAGTGTTTTCCCTATACTCCTGAAAAACAGTTTTTTGGGGGGGCAGCAGAGACACAAAACAACAGCAGTAGGACCGGCAAAGGCCTTTTGTAGGGGCCTACTGAACCATTTGCCTTTTGGGGTGTGGACTTCAATAATTCAAAGAATAATTCCTGTTTAAATAGTGATTTGTCTTCCTCCAGTAAGGAAGGCCATATATCCACAGGGAATGCTCTTTCTCCTGCGCTCTCTGTAGATTGGGGTCTACACATGACAGAAGCACACCAGGTCACAACTGGCCACGGGATAAGAGGCTTGGTCCTTCACCTAATGTCAGTTACGCTTATGAGAGAATGAAGACACATGGTTTAATGCAAAGCACACAGACGAGTCTGGGCCAAGACACACTACTCAGGGCCACCTGCGTCTCATACTCCCCTCATTAAAAGTGAATGGATGCTTGAAACCTCTGACTTAGGATGGTTGTGTCGGCAACAGAGGCTCAGAAGCACCTGGCACCCCAGTTCAAGGCACACGTGGCCCACAGGAGCAGCCCAAAGTGCATACCTCCTGAAGGCAGCAGACCCAAGACAAGCCAAGGACAGAGAAGGACTCCGGGAGTGGTGGCCACTGCCCACGCATTCCTCACTCAGAGCGCATCATGGGCGTCCTGCAGAGACAGAGGCCAGGCCGCGGGACAGAGTAGACATCCACCAGAATAGGGTTGGAATGTCAAGTGTGAAGGGTCCAGACACACTTCGAAGGGATATGGAAAATGTCATTACTTACATGGTGAGATTTTGGGGGGAGAAGAAGACAATCTTCCCAGGCAGATCCAAAAATGGTTCAAGAGCATCGAGATAAGAGTCTGGTTTGCAGTTTTCATGGCAGTGGAGGAGTAGTGGGAAGGGTTTTGTGTGATCTGAACGTCCTCCAAAGAAGGGAGCACCTGGGCTTTTTTCATCAGCTTGCCCAGATGTGGGGTACAAGGAGAAGAAGGAGAAACTTTAAACGTGGTCAGCAAACATCAGAAAAGGGAGACAGACTCTACCCCAGAAGAATTTCTGGGCACAACTATTCACCGTGGAATGGGTGCCAAGAAAATGTGTAGACTGTGTGAGCTTAGGGGACCGATGATGACCTGCTGTGGAAGATGCTAGGGGTGATTTCAGAGGACAACTGGGCATTCATGAGACCTTCCCAAGGGAAAGAGAAGGGCCACCGCAAAAAAAAAAGAACTTCACATGCAACTTCTCCTGAAAAAGGAGGCTTTTATTTCTTGGACATTATAGAAATTTAGCAAGATCACTTTACAAGATAAAGACATAAATAATCAGCACTGACTGCTGTGTCCCATGCAGATGTACCCACCTTCCTAGCACATGGAAACTCGTATGACACCTGGCACAGCACAGCGTGGGTATTGTGCAGACATCACCCAGATGAGTATGTGAACCCGGTGGGGCTCTGGACTTCAGAGTACTCTGTCACAGAGGATCCTATCTGATATTTAAATGTATGCCATTGTCACCATCTGAATCAAGGTCCAGAAGGGTTCAAGTCCAGGTCTTTCAAAAGACTTCCTGCTTCTTTCAAAATTGTACTACCTACATCAGGGATACGGATAGTGGAAACACAGGAGTGATCTTTTAGGGTACCTTCTGGTTCTTCCATTTTTCTCATTTTCAAAACTCTGCTTCATAATTTTCAGGCTGCTTCAGTGAATGGTAAAAAGAAAACTTTTAGACATATCTCATTTTAATAACACTCACACTTCAGTAATCCACAAACTACAGTTCAAACACTCTTCCTGGAGTAATGCTCATTCCTTTCCATTATTTAAACTCCAGATTCAGATCTTCAAAAGAATTCCTTTATTACACTTAATACCGCAAATGGAATATTTTGAATTTTTTTGAAGATTCAAAGGAAAAATAAACTATCAGATCTTTCCAAAGCAGTATTTTATTTCCTTCTAAATTGTTGTAAAATTGTGGTTAGGTAAGGAGTTTTGACTATAACCAGAAGTAGAATTTATTTGAAAGTCCTTAGCACTCTGATTGCTCAATCTGTAATCAACTTTCAAGTTCAGAAGCTATTTGGATGTGTTCCTTAAATGATAGTTCCTATGAAAACCCTCACAGCATGGCAAAAAAACTTTTCAAGGAAAAAAGGATTTGAATCATTGGAAAATACAGAATTATATTTTGTTGTCAATTTAGTTCTCTCAAAAAAAATTATTTTAAACAACACAATGTAAATTTCTGTCTGATTTCTGAGGCATCTAATGATTGACTCCCTGATGTTGTTTTTTGTCAATTCGTGTCCTATATATCTCAGGTAACATTCCCAGTTGCTTTGGGAATGCTCCCCTTATACACAGAAAGCACTGGCCTTGACCAGACATGCCCCTCTCCATAGACAAGTAGGTTGACACATCAGACCATGGTCCACATACGCGCAGACCTATCTGAGTCCTAAGGTGAAAACTGCTTCGAGTTTCACCTGCGGCTCTTCATGGTGCCTGGGTGATACCCTTGAGTACACGTTTAACTCCCAAGAATGACGTTTTACCTATGACAAAGGCACTGCTTTCTAGAGGTGACTATGTAGTTGATGCCTGATACCTAGAAATACACTTCTGAGGTCCAAAGAGGAGCAGTGTGTGGATTCTGCCATTGTTATGCGATGAACACAAGGGGTTCTCTCTGCTTTGCTTGCTTCTTTGTGTGTGAGAGCGGGAGAAGGAGGAGTGGCTATAATTTTCATAGCACTTACCACACTTTATTATGACAATTTAAGTTCCTGCTTTTCCCCTCAACAAGATGTAGGATTCACGCATATTCCTTCATTCTGGTAGCACTAGCACTGGACTTTGCATACAGTAGGTCCTTGGCAAATGTTTGTTGAACTGAATCCTAAACATGACTTTATTTTTGTTTACTTCTGTGTGGAAGCTGTGAACAATTCAAGATATGTGGGTATTTTTTTCCTGTATCAACATTTTTCATTTTAAGGAGGATGGGTTCATGTAAAGGTAAATTGTATTGTTTTTGCTCCATATGTTTTGTTTCTGTCTTGAATTTAGTAACAATATTTCAAGGGAAAAACATATTCCTAGGCTCTCATCAGCAATGGTGTCATTCCACACTGTTTCAACAGGGGTTATGCTGACTATTTCTATTTAGTGACCAACTAGCACTCACATCGTGGCTTAATCTTTTCATTTTTTTCCCTAACTTTATTGCGATATGACTTAATCATTTTTCTTCCCCTGGTCTATGTTGTGGCCCTTTGGATAATCAAATGAAAACCCCTTGGTGGGAGTGATCAACTTGTCCTACACGTGGCACTGCTGATGTTCCTACCCCGCATCACAAGCCTTTCTCTCCTCAGATTCTGGTTTTTTTTTTAAGATTAGAAAATATAGTTTATTTAAAAGTAAATGAGAGAGAAAGAAAGAAAGAAAGAAAGAAAGAAGGAAAGAAAGAAAGAAAGAAAGAAAGAAAGAAAGGAAAGAAAGAAAGAAAGAAAGAAAGAAAGAAAGAAAGAAAGAAAGAAAGAAGGAAAGAAAGAAAGAAAGAAAGAAAGAAAGAAAGAAAGAAAGAAAGAAAGAAAGAAAGAAGGAAAGAAAGAAGGAAAGAAAGAAAGAAGAGATTCACCTCCCCAAGGTAGGGGAAAGGGCGCTCCTCAGATTCTAAAACCTTCTTCTGGATGTGAGTCAGCACTCTGTGTTCTCAAATAATGCTCAAGTCACTTCTTATAAAATTAGTATGAATCTGGGCAAGGGTTGGTCCTGTAATTACCCAGGAAGTGGCATTTTGGCAGGACTCACTCTAGTGCTGTGACATGCTTCCAGGTCACTGCAGATATCCCAGTTCTAGCCTATGAACTAGAACACCCCGCTTCTCACAGCCATGCCTCCCCGTGTTAGGAGAGACAAGAATGTCTGCATGATACAGACAGAACAGGCTGTTCCTGGTTCTTAAAATGACTGATAAACAAGGCTTGCTCACACATTTATCTTCTCTCACCTGGAATTAGTTTATTAGCTTCCTAAGAAGATTCCTGGCTACCATATCCAACTCCACCCTTCAAATATTTTAGTTACTGAATGTTACTATTTAAATAATCAGCATAAGATGCTGTTCCCATACTTTTAACCTTCCCAAAGTCATTCATTTCCTACAGAATAAACTCAAAACTTATTAGTAAAAAGAAATGTACCATGGCTCACTGCTATGGCTATCACCACTCACCACCTTGCACCTCAGACCTTAATAAGGCCAGTGCGCATCAAGCATCCTTGCTGAGATCTCAGAGTCAGTGAGCACCACCATCAACATGCTTCCTGCCTGTTCTCACCCGGCTTTCCATTTTCACCTCTTTCCTCCAGGAAGTCTCAGGTACAAATGGGAACTGTTCCATTAAATTCCCCGAAAACCCTGAGCATATTTCTAATCTGTTGATCAAAACATATTATTGTGTGCCTCTTATATTCTAATTAGGCATTATAATTGACTATAATTTTTAAAAGAATCTCCTCTGCAACTATCTCCTGAAAATACAGCAAAGACAAGAGTCATGTCTCCAGTGTCTCAGCCCCCTGCCCCAGTTCAGTGCGAATGATGCAAAACACAAGCTGGATGGTAGTTGGTTCAACTAAACTGAGCCAGAAGTTAAAAAGGAAATCCACAATTATCCTCCTGACTGTCTGAATTTAGGAGAGCAAACCTAGCAATTACAATGCACATATAACTTTCTCTGTTAAGGAAAAAAAAAAAAAGAATCAACTAGCTATCACTACATTCTTTAAAAAGCTCAAAATCAATTTTGACACAGTGATCAACCCTGGTATAAATTTGTTCACAACTTTATTAAAAGCCATTTTTATTTGCCCATGAGTAACTTCATAGTAACCGGTAGTTAAAATAAAATGCAGAAGCAGCTGTTACTTATCTTAGGGATGTTTATTAACTAAATAGTGGGAAAAAATGTCTTCACTGTCCTCTTGTTGCAGTATTTATCAAAGGTAAAAGATGTCAATTCAGTAAAGTCAAAGGTTTTTCTCCCTCCCCGTTTCACAGGTAATAATCTTTATGATAAATCCCTTTGAACAAATATGATCCAGAAAAAGGCAGAGGGAGAATTAGACGGGTGAAACTAGCACATCCTGGCTGAGCAAGAGGACAGAGTGAGCACAGCACTGGGGACAGAGGGTGCGGGGGTCAGGAGACGCAGGTTTCCCTCAGCATTCATCTTACGCGGGAGAATTTCATTTTCGAGTTGACCTGGAGAGATCAGCATACTCGCTGGTGGTGTGGCCAGGTGGAGCATGCCCAGACTCCTGTTTTGTCATGAGGACCCCTCTCTCACACTCCTTGCTTCCCAGCACTATCCAGGTGGCCTTCTCCTCCTGTTCATTTATCCTCCTCTCTCCATCAGGACACACCGTCCTCTCTGTCAGAGAGCCTTTCCTCTCCCAGGAATATCTGCAGCTTATTTCCACCATTGTTTCTATTAAGAGTTTTTGTTTTCCATCATAAATGAATACATGGAAGCATTGCCAACCAGATTTCACTGGGCTACATCACTGGATTAACTAACCCTGTAAAATGATCCAACTGGATGACTGTGTACTGAACCTAAAGCTAGCAAGTTACCCTCCCCTAAGTGTACTCACACATCTGCTCATGCCAGCCAAGATGGGTGTGTACCGAGCATCACTGTCTTGTGTTTGAGTGTGTTCCTGCTTGCATCTTTGCTGTGGGAAACAATTTCCCAGGGTGGCTGTCATCACCCCTCTTGCTTCTTCTCTCTTGAAAACAGCCGCTATGTGAAGTCGGCTTCTTCTGAAGTCAACGTGCTGCAGGGAAACCAGAATTGCCTGGAGGAGGCCAACTGGGGAGAGATGCCTGGTCACCCTTCGACACCCAGACATCCCGGTTGAGCGCCTAGACGTGTTCCGTCCCAGGAGAAGTCACGGGGCATTGGAAGAACCAATCAGTGACCTCAGCTAGGACCAGAGTGCTGTCGGAAATTTAATGTGCTGCTTTAAGTCTCTGTGTTTTGGGTTATATAACAAACAATGGAGGCGCTTGCTGTGGTGATTATGAAATTGAATAAAATTTTATGTAATTAAATAAAATACTTAATATTTTACAGTGATGAGTACTGCCGACTGTAGAAAAAAAAAACAAAATGAAAGCTTTGGGAAGTCTTACAAAATATTTTTTAAAGCTTTTAAAAAACAGAAATATTCTATCAAAACACATGATTGGAGAAGACAGAACAACCTAGGCATGTACTACATTCAGGCTGCTTTGAAAGATCTCAAAGTACTGTCTTTATACTTGCCGGTAGTCTTGTTTTGTTCCTGCTTGCCTGTCCTTGGATGTGAGATGTTCAAGTCCCAATGCCCTCCATAGTGGATATACTTTAGATCAGCTCCCAGTGTCCTCCTGGCTGCAATAGAAAACCCCTCACTGATCCTGATAGCAAGCGGCAGGTCTGAGAATCTGACGCACTGGGCACTTTTCCATGCCTATTGCCTTTCCCACTAATATAGCACCAAAAGAGTGTAACACGATGCCTTTCGTTCCTGCCATTCTGCATTTTATGTGCAAAATAGTCTGAGGCAATCTCTAGTGCTTTGTCCAGACAAACACAGATAAACAACTCACCAAGCAGGGAACATCCCAGGAAACATGGCTCTCACCTGTCTGTTTCCAGCTGAGATAAGTTTAAGATTTGTAACCACAGGAAAAACAGAGACTGTTGGACGGGGCATAATTATGACTGCCTCATAAAAGTCACACCTATATGTAGCAAGGAAAATACAGTTTTCTGGCTCGTGTAATCTCAGCATCACCTAGCTAGGGAAGTGTGCAGATGGCCAGCAGGTATTTCTTCCCGGACACACCTGTGCTAACCCAGGTCAGTGTACAGAAACGAATGTTGTGATTGTCTCCACAAACTCACGGGCATCTCCATTGTGGTATGTCACTTCCAGTCTCTAATTTATAGCTACACAGCAGTCTTCATTTCTAGTGTCATTGCACGGTTTTCCTTATTGTAGATACTTAGTGAAAAGTTGGGAAGTGGATTTACAGTAGCTTGAAGGCCACTAACTGTGAGTAGTTGCTTCCCAAACACACTAGATGACATCTCATCTTCTACTCCAGAGGTCTTTGACACCAGCCATGGAGTTTAGGCCTCTCTCCCTTGGAAAGTGCTGGAGAAATGTGATTATGTCACTTGTCAACATGACATTTCCCATACCATATACATTGTAGTTTCTATTATGAGAACATTGTCTTCAACCACGTGACAGAGACAGCAAAGCACACTGAATGTTTTGTGTCCTCTCCAGGGAAGAGCCTGGTGAGTGGTCTGGCCCAGGGAAATAGAAAGTGAGTGGAAGAAAGAGGGTTCATGTCAAGGCTGAGGATTTAAAACCCGTCTGTGATTCTCCTTTGTTAGGGAAATGGAATGCCTTGCATCACAGAGGACTCTAAGACACAGAGCTTGCCTCAGCCCCATCCTCAGCCAGGGGAGTAGAATCCTTGCTAACCTGTGTGGAATGGGCAGCAAGAGCAGGTTATAAAGTCTTGCTGAATTCACCTCATGTTGTCAATGCAATACAACCTAGCCCAATCTACTAATACACCATTGTATAATAACAAAGAGAACAAACCCGGTAACTAATTCATACAGCATCCACTGCAGCCAAGGACTGTTGCAAGACACAAGGGTTAAGACGGCACCAAAAACACATCGTCTATGTAGCCGTGTGCTTTTCTGTGACCAGTAAAATATAAGTGGTGGGTGACTGTCACTTTCAGCTGTGCACACCTTGACACAACCACTTCTCACTTCTGCAGTGACCCTGGCAGCTCACGTTGCTGTGGAGTTCTCCCCAGTCGTGGTGCCGGAGTGAACATGATGAGACCAGACACACCAGCCCACGCTGCCTGGTGAAGATACCTTTTTATTATTCTAAGACACTGATAAGTGCAGGGTAATTTATTCCTGCAAAACAGCCTAACTCATTCTGACCGCCACAGAACGTTCCTGGCTGAAAAGAGCTGTACACACAGACCTGGCGATCTCAAAGGTCTTTGTGCACTCCTGGAAGAGTGAATCAGTGGGGACTTATGTTGAAGGTCCGTGGGTGGCAAAAGAGTGACAAGTGGGTGAGGTTAGACAGGACAGGTGAGAGGTCTCCTGGTGCTGTGCGACAGGCTTGCTAGTTTATTCTTTAAGAAAAAAAATAATTCTGGGACAGCAATGGCTGAGGGATGAGCAAATGTCTACTTCATTCATACCCACCTGATTCCATGCTAAGGAGATGCCTTTTTAGAAAGACCCATAGATAAAGACTTGAAGTTATCAATTGTCTTGTTGAGGCAATGATTAGGCATGTTGATGAACCGTACTGACAGCGTTTTGTTTCATATCGCAGGACATTGTCAAAGCCCCAAATCTGTGGTCTCTCCTTACCACCACACCTTGTTTGGAGAATGTTAATATTTGCTAAGAAGTAAAACTGAAAACCCTTTTTCTCTGTAGATATGCTTGAGAGATGGAGTAACTTGTCAATTGTCTGTTGCAGTGGGGAAATGAAACTGTCACGCCAATCACAAAAGCGGCTGCATTGCCTGTGGTGAAAGCATTGATTCTCAGTGGGTTCAGATCTGTGATTTCAGAGACCTTTGTCATCTCACTGAATACAAGACTCTGAAAAGAAGATCGGTCCTTCCATCCACAACAATGCTCATCACTGGAGTCTTAAAAGGACCAGATAAGATAAAAATTTAGTTTTGAAATGCTCTCCATGGTTGTTAATTTTTATTTCTGATTTAATTTTCCTCTCCCCTTTCTTTGGGATATCGATTCATCAGCTCACCGGGCTTTCGGCAGAACCCAATATAACATGTGGTCCTTTGCAAGTTCCTTCCAATGTGCAGCTGAATAGCAGCAATTCAGTTTTGTGCCCACCTACATCTCCACAAATAAATGCAAACTTCTATTAACAGTTTACATTCTGGCATACTCTCTTTCTGCCCTCCTGCTTCCTTCACTAAGACTGTCTGATTTCTTCATGAAGTAGAAATCAAGATATTTCAAAACCTGGCAAAGTCTTTGCTCTTTATGGACCAGAACAAACTGTCCCGAAGGCAGTTCAAGGAGACTTTTGGGATGTCCTAGGAGGGAGGGCCAGTGGGTGGACAGCAGGAGGGGAGGGCCAGAGACACTGGCAGCTCCCATGCATCCAGCCTGGCTACGTGTCCTGCTGCCACCCTTGTCTGCCCCAACGACATCCTCTGCTGCGGGTAGCCAAGTGTCCAGCATTAGGATGTGAAGAACTCAGGGGCTGCAGATGTGCTGCGTAGGAATTGTGACAGAGATTGTGACATGCTCACCATCCTCTTTCTTCTTCCTAACCTGGAGGAAGACCTTTACCAAAGCTCCCTGAGTTCTCTTGTGGCCCTGTAGCTGTACCTGGCTTGTGGGTTGTGGAGGAGGTCAGGCTTCACTCTCGAAGCCTGCAGGGACACCCTCCGGATGCTTGTCTGCACTCCTCCTCCTGTGATCTTCATGGAACCATGGCTGTGAGATGGTGCCATCAGAAGATGGAAGGAGCCTGGATTGTTGAGGCTTTTAACTAACCATCGGTGATGTGAGAAAGACACAAATTGTTGTGCTCAGCCACTGGGATTCACAAGCTGTTTTTCACAGCAGCTGGCATTTCTTTTCTGAGTGATACAGGGCACTTTTGGAAATTAGAAAAGGCTAGTTTGTATGATCAAAGTGTGAGACAATATGGGAGAAATCACAGAAGGCCCTACAAGCCTTATAACTAGGGTGTGATCGGTTTGGAGATCCCCAAATGTCCCCAAAATATGAATACTTACATCTTAGAAGTGAATTATAACCCCTGCACAATTACACCTATAGTTAAGATGACCAGAGGGGTGTACCTCATCAACAAGGGCACCTGCATAATCAACGTTTATATACCTAACCCTGAATTGTACCCGACATCTTTATAAAAAAAAAAAGAATCAAGATGACCTCCCTCAGGACTCCAGTCACCTCACAGTCTTTGCTCAGGAACAATGGTAAAGCTGTACCATGTGTATTCTGTAAGAACGGTACACAGATCCAAGCCAACAGGAAGTTATAATAACTAAAAGAATAAGTGATAACTCTGTAAAAGGAGTTCCTTAAAGGACTGTGACTTTTGCTGGCCTGTACTAAAGAATTATTTTTCAGAGTTCATTGATTCAAGCAAAGAGATGAAGACATCAGCTTGCTCGAGTAGTGATTCTGTGTCTCTCCGTGGAGTC
The DNA here is from genome assembly GCF_000164805.1 of Carlito syrichta. Taxonomy (NCBI): domain Eukaryota; kingdom Metazoa; phylum Chordata; class Mammalia; order Primates; family Tarsiidae; genus Carlito; species Carlito syrichta. Next base: position 245,025 of record NW_007255698.1, read on the forward strand.
ACTGAAGTGGAAGGGATAGTGGTTTTTCCACTTCTCACTTTCAAGAAAGGCATTCCCAACACCTCACATGCTTTCCCTACTACAAAATCTGTATTTCAGCTTTTTGCATATAACTCTTAAGTGCTTGACAGTAGATTTTGAGTGTTGCATTAGCACAAAGACTTGCTAATCTGATCCGGTGTGATTGGTTTATGTGAATAGTCCTGATGCAAAGCAGCCTCCTCATATGCCACCTTGCTTCAGGAAGTCCCATGAAGCTGAATAGACATCATTTTTTGACCTTTTTGCTTCTGTAAGCTGTAATTACAGTTTTTTAAATTTCCATCTTAAAAGCCACATGTTAACACAGAGACAAATGGTTAGTGAATCATTATTTAAAACTCCGTGCTTCTGGCATTTCATTTCACAATCCATTTCACAGTTGGCCCACATGAAGGACAGACTTTAATGCTGTTAGTTACTCCCTTGAACATTAAACTTGGAGGCCTGTCTGTGTGCTGGCAATCCAGTCAGTATCAGAATGGGAAGAAGCAGTGTTTTAAATGAAGTTCCCATGTTGAGAGAGTGTGTCCTTGCACCTCGCCACCTCTCAGGCTCATGAATAAGTGTGTGTGATATAAAAAGTCCTCCCCAGGAGGCTGCAGTCTAGCTTGCTTCTGGCTCCCCACTGTTTGTGACCTTGTAAGGTCTTTTGTAACAGTGGCCTTTTGGAGGATGCTCGAAAGTCCAGAGTGTTTCTTAAAATGTCTGTCTCATCTTATCCTCTATATCAGCGGTCCCCCACCTAATTGGCATCAGGGACCGGTTTCATGGAAGATAATTTTTCCACGGATGGGATTTGGGGGATCATCAGGTGTTAGACTCGTGTAAGGAGCAGCGACCTGGATCCCTTGCATAGTTCACAATAGAGTTCACACTTCTATGAGAATCTAATGCCATCGTTGATGAGACAGGAGGTGGCGATTGGCTTGCCCGCCACTCACCTTCTACTGTGTGGCCGGGTTCCTAACACATCAGGCATTGGTATCAGCCCACAGCCCCGGGTTTGGGGACCCCTGCTCTATATTTGGGGATCCCAAATATAGTCAGAATCACAATTTCAGTTCCTGTGGATTAGCGTAAGCCGTCTGGTTTTAGAGGACAACAGGTAGTATCCCTGTTCACGTCAAATGTGTCACCAGGAAATACATAACCGACTACGCTCCTAGACTAAAATGTCTGTCTACATGCAGGACCATGATACCCATACAATAAGCAATATAATAACTGGTTATACAAAGAACTGTTTTCTTTTACTAAAATTAGTTACATTCAATTTTATGTAAAAGGTGAACAATGGCTAATTCCATAATTTCCTTCTATCAGTCTTTCTTATTACTTATGACTAGCTTTCCCCACAATGCTTTGCGACCTAGTCACTCTCTGACTCTCTACAAGGAGCAAGAATTTCCCAATCTCAGACTTATTTTTGTAATAATATTTATTAAGCCAAGCCACGTTTGCCTCACAGTAACCTATGATAATAAATTAAAACAGTAGGGAAGATATGATTACCAAAGAGATGAGATCTGGCCACATCTTCCCCAATATTTTGTTTTTAAATCCCTGCAAGTGAAGATGTTAATAGGTAAAGCTCAGTCTGTCTTGACATGACTTTGATTCTGAAATTCTTTATATTGCAGTGAAACGAAGTGACACTGATGAAAAGGGTGGAAGTTTTGACCAGGTTTTACTGGTTTGCAAAAGTGTTCATTATTTATTTATATGAAAATATGCAAAATATCAAACACTGGTACATTTTGCTTGTTGCTATACTATTACTTCTTTCCTGTGTGTGGAGGACACATTCATTTGAGTTTCCACTCCATTTTCCATTTCCCTCTTCCTAGGGAAGCTCCCAGTCCAGTAGCATGAAACAACAGCTAATGAAGGAACAGCAGAAGTGGTCAAGAAGAATCTGAGTTTACAGAATGAAAGAATCAACCTCTAAAGCTCTGGGTTTGAAAGCTGACTTTGCATCTGAAGGGTTATGAGGTTCTGAGGAAATTGTTTTATTTCTATAAGCCTAAATTTCATTACTATAAAAAGACAATAATAAAAGTTCACAACACATAGGATTAAATGACCTTGAAAAAAATACTCTTAACCTAGGATGAATAAATAAGAGTCATCATTATTTTAACAGAAAATAAGTTTCACAAACTCTGAATTACAAAAAAGACTTTAGATTAATGGAAAATGCTTACAAACTTAAATGCACGCAATACTAGCTGTGAGTTGAGATGACTCCCACTTGGATCTGTTTTATACAAATACTCAAGCATCAGTAGCACCATGCACCTTATGTAGAAAGATTAGGAACTCTGCAAGAGCTATGGGACTACTACCTATCAAGACAGCCAGCTATCTGTAGAAGAAGAGCAAAAGTGTCTTGGCTACCCATTGGGCGATCAATGTTTCCATGCGAATGTCAATCTGGGAAATGGTATATGCTGTTCTCATGGATGGAGAGGAAGGGTAGCAGCAGGACCTTGAACTAGCAATAGGTAGTGTCGTTGTCATTTAAGTTCAGATGATACATCACAGCTTATTGATGGACAAAAGCAGAGTCTTTCTGTCTAAAATAAAATAAGAAATTGAGCCAAAATGGCTAGATGTAAACTTAACCCAAGCTCGTAAGAGATCACAATCTTTTGTGTCTTGCATCTAATCCTACATCCGAAGAATAAAAAGCCTATTTTAGAAAATAGTTGTATGATTTTAAAATTATCATCAATACCTCTTAAGTGCTTTACTTAATATGCCTTTACTCTTTCCAAGGTGTGCTAATTGATAATTTTGTATTGGAAATAATACCTAAATATCTGAGGAATGATTCCATGTAGATAAATAGTAAGTCTTGCAGATAATTTTTCGAGGCGATTTGACTTCAACAATTCTATCTGAATGTTCATTTGGGCATTGGTTGCATCTATGTTGACTTGAACATTTGCCTTTTGTTGTTGTTTTATTTGTTGATGTTGTCAGCCAACATATGAACACTCTTACTGGATTTGGGGATCCCACATTGAAAATTCCAGGTATCTCCTGTCTCAGAATCTCACCAAATGGTAGCTTCAGCTCAGCTACAGGGGTGGATAGTGAGTTAGAAACTAGACAGTTATTTTCTAAGATCACAAAAACTATTGGATGCAATCTAGATATTTCCTCACCAAGATAATACGTGAAATGTAATAAAATGTGTGTGCATGTATATATAGTCTATATATGTCCATATGCTTCATGTACTTTGAGTCAAAACCAAAAATCACGGTGAAGCAATAGAAGCATTTCCATGATATGCAAGAATAAAAAATGTGGTGCCCTGTGACTTATAAACTAAACAGTGCTTGGGAAAATTTGCCGCCGTGATATAGAAAATTTACTATGATAAGATATAAGAAATTTCTCAAATTAATGATCTACACGTTCATTTTAATAAACTGAAAAAAGAGCAAATATAACCCAAATGAAATAAAGTTCAGAGTAAAAATAAATGAGTAGAAACTAGAAAAACAAGGAAACCAAAAGTTAGTTATATGAAAATACCAACAAAATTGACAAAACTTTATCTAAATTGACGAAGAAAAAAAGAGATAAGACTCTAATTACTCAAATCAAGAATGCAGTAGGGGACATGACTATTGACCTTATAGAAATATGAAGGATTATAAAAAATACAGATAACCATCAATCATATTCCAGCAAATTATATAACTAGGATAAAATGAACAAATTCCTCAGGAAAGAAATGAAAGAAAAATATCAAGAAAGGTGAGATGTGGAAACTGACTGAAGAAGAAGTGGAAAATCTTAATAGACCTGTAGCAAATAAAGTGATTGAATTCGTAGTCTAAAAACTCTACACAAGCTTCACTGTCACCAGTGACAGTCAAAGAAGAATTAATAGCACTCCTTCACAGTCATGTGAAAGAATAGAAGATGACAAAACATTCCAACTCATTCTATGAGGACTATGTCACTCTGATGCCAAAACCAGACAAAGTCGGTGCAGAAAAGGAAACTACAGAACAATATGTTATGAATCTCAATGCAAAAAATGCCAATAACATAAGCAAACTAAATCCAACAACATAGAAAAAGAACTGTACCCATGAGCAAGTGTGATTTTTATATACGAATCATTTATTGCAATACATTAAATCCATAGAATAAAAGACAAAACCACAAAATAATCACCCAACTAGATATAGAAAAAGCATTTAGTAACATCCAGCACTCTTTTATGATAAAATCACTCAACAAACTAAGGGAAGAAGGAGTATGCAGGTCAATTTTAATGAGCATTGAATCTCTTTCTGGTGAGATAAAAATGTTCCAAAAGTAGGCTGTAGGATGGTTGCACAACTGAATATATTTTAAAAAATCAAATTGCATACTTATACTCAAAGTGGGTGAATTTTACTCTGGATAAAAACCTCAATAAAGTTATTGAAAAATCAACAAATTTTTTGTGTCTAAATAGCAATCATTTGATAAATATAAGAAAATATTTCCATACTCAAAAAAAAAAAAAAGTAAGAATAAGGCTAGGCACATTGGCTGTAATCCTAGTACTTTGGGAGGCCAAGGCAGGAGGATTGCTTGAGCCCAGAAGTTTGAGACTAGCTTGGACAATATAGCAAACCCTTGTCTCTGCAAGAAAACAAAAAATTAGCTGGATGTTGTGGCATGTGCCTGTCCATAACTCCTTACATGCACCAATTCTAGGAGAGTCAAAGATTTATACACTAAAAGTAAAACAATAAAAGTACTGTAAAATTGATACATATTATGACATGGGAGAACTTCAGAAACAGCATGCTAATATGACAAACCAGACTACAAAATCCGTCATACTGCATAATTCCACTTAGATGAAAATCCAGACCAGGAAATCTGTAGAGAAAGAAAGTAGATGAGTGGTTGCTGGAGCAGGGAGTCATGTTTGCCAAGAAACACAGGCTTCTTTGTGGGGTGATGAAAATATTGCAGAGTTAAATTCTAGGAATTCACAACTCTAAATTCACTAAAAGTCATTGAAGCATATATATAAAATAAAGGGATTTGGGTATGTAAATTATAACTTAATAAACTGTTGAAAGTAAGTGTTACAGTTGAGAAAGTATGTCCTCCTAAGTAAGACACAAGCATTAGAAGTCTTTTTTAAAAGTTATAAATTTAATCTTTGTCAAAAGAGCTCTACATAGCGTTAAAAAATATGTAACAAATTGGGAAGGCATTTTACAACATTGTCTCAGTCAGGATTCAGTGCAAGAAACAGATGCTATTGAGTTCTATTGAGAAGAAAGCACATTTTCAAGATGGTATCCACTAAATCAGAAGCAAATATCTACAGACCATCCCCATATTACAACTTTTTTACATTATCATGGTGTGAGAGTGATATGCACTGTACTTTGAGCACCCAAACAACCATTCTGATCTTTGCTTTCAGTATAGTATTCAATTAATTGCACGAGATACTTAGCATGCTATTAACTTTGTGTTAGATAGTTTTGCCCAGCTGTAGGCTTATGTGTGTTCTCAGCACATTTAAGTCAGACTTGGCCAAGCTGTGATGTTTGGTAGGTTAGGTGTATTAAATGTGTTTCGACTTAGAGCATTTTCAACTTACAATGGATTTGTAAAACCCCACTGCAAGTCAGGGAGCACCTGTACTTTAGGAAGGGAAGTGGTTGAATGTATTTATTTTTGCAGAGCTAGAAAAGCAGCCATCAAACAGATTTAACAAGGTAGTATGCTTATTTTTCCTTCTTGGCAATTTATGCATCCATCTTCCTTCTTTCAAGTTCAGACTAGAATACTGGGTCAAAGACTAGAAGTGGGAGAGAAGGGGGAAGTGGTAATACTCATTGTGATAAGGTATGTCTCTATAATGTACATGTAGTGCAACATGTCGAACAACCACTAGAAAACCATGCACAGAGATACATTCAGAGACTATACAAGATCAGGAGAACATTTTTTAAGTGCTCAAGTAAACATTAGGAAAGAAGAAAAAGGAAAACAGGGGAAAAAACAAAACAAACAATGAAAATGTAAATGTCAGTCTTACCCTCCAATATACAGATAATCGTATGGCATTTAGACAGTCTAAATACACCAATTGCAAGAAAATGACTGTTGAAATAGATTACTACATTGCTGGTGGGAATTCAAAATGGAACAGTTACTCCAAAAATAGTTGGACATTTTCCTTAAAAACGAAATATTTAACTAACATAATGCATTCTTGGGTATTTTCCCAGAGAAATGAAGATTTATACTCACACACAAAAAAACTGCATAAATGCTTATAGCAGCTTTATTCATAACAGCCAGGAACTGGCTCAGCTATCCTCCTTGGGTAAATGGTGAACAATTTGTGGTACATCCATGATATGGAATACTACTCAGCAATAAAAAGTGCCGGAAGCCGCAACCCCTAAAGATGCAAAATGGAGGTTACCTGAAAATGGGAAAAACGCTGACTGGGAGCAGAGCCCCAGTGAGAAGCGGCCATGCTGCAGGCAGAGCCCCATGGATCCTACTGAAGGACTCCTTTTGGTCTTAAAGGAATGCATGCTTAGGCTTGAAAAACACTTCCCTTGATAAACAAAACAATTAGCTAGAATTGCAAGGATGTGGAATTAGCAGTAAACCTATGTATAGAAATGTAAAAAGGGCTCAACAGCAAAAATTTCCCCCCTGAAGGGACAAGGGAATGTTTTTACTACCCCCTTTCCCATGAAATTTTGCAACTTTTAGCTAAAAAAGGAAAAACAAGTACTTCCTCATATTCTTTATAAGTAACAACATTGACAGTTGTGATTGATGAGGAAGTGAGAAACTGAGACAGAGTATCTCCAAAAACAGGTGTTTTCGGGAAAAACAAGTCATAGACATGCCTTTTGATTTAAGAAATATTATAGTTTATTTAGAAAGAGGGTTAAAATTAAAGTAGTGATTAGAATTAAATAAATAGCAGTTATAATTAAAAGATAAATGTTTATTATAGATGTAGGTATTAGTTAAATATAAGGAATAGGAAATAATTAAGTTTTAAGGTAAACTTAAAATTATATACACTTAATGTAGGTTTAAAATTAAATACATTTAGGATTAGAAGTAAGATTAATTTCATTTATAAGTGTAGATTTAGACATGTTTTGTTTAGAAATATAAAATGTAAAGTAGGTGATAAGAAAATAGCAAGTAATATAGATAAGGCAATTAGAATTAAGAAAGTTAAATTTTAAATTAATAGTATTAAGAATTCATAGTGGGTAAGATAAGGGTGGTTATATAAAAGAAAAAACAAGTCAATATATTGCTGCTAAAAGTATATATAAGGGTAGAATTAAGAAAATAGATTAATAAAGGAAAAGAAATAGAATAGCAAAGGGAAGAGATTCAGTTGGCCTAGAGGTCATAGGATGTGGCTGATAAATTGGCAGCTGGTATTTTGTTACACCACCGGTAGCAGGAAGGAACAAAATGAAACTTGTAAAGGTCAACTTCCCCATAAACAAAAGAAAAAACATGATGTAAACATTTAATGTGTAACATGGGATACATTTTGTGGATAGGGGGGTCAGTAAAAAAACTATATAAGCTTGTAAGAATTGAATAAAAATTAGCAGAGTCTTCACCTCTCCCCAGGAAGAAGGATCCTGTCGTTTTCGTCTTTTCTTTTTTGCCGCTTCCCGATTCCCTTGTCTTAAGCCTTGACTCTCTCCTGGAGCTGGACTCCAGCAAAAGAGGAATAACTTATTGATACATTCAAAAACATGGATGAATCTTGAGAAGAATATGTGGAGTAAAAAGAACCAGTCTCAAAAGATAGCATATTGCATAATTTATTTCATATAATATTCATGAAATGAAAAAATTATAAAGTGGAGGACACATTGGTGATTGCCAGTGGCTAGGAAGGAAGGGGGTTTGGCTATAACAGGTAGCATGAGGAATACTTGTGGAGATGGAATGCTTTGGGTTTTGAATATATTAATGTCAATATTCTGGTTATAGTCAGAAAGGCCATCATTAAAAAAAATAAACCAATACTTGCTGGTATGGATGCAGAGAGAAGGGAATGCTTATACACTGCTGATGGGTATGTAAAAGTATAACCTCTATGGAAGTCAATATGGAGATTTCTCAGACAACCAAAAGTAGATCTACCACTTGATCCAGCAATCCCACTAATAGGTATCCACCCAAAGGAACAGAGGTTATTATATGAAAAAAAGACGCCTGTATCTGCATGTTCACCACAGCACAACTTGTAGCTACAAAAATGTCCATCAACCAATCAGTGGGTAATGAAATGTGGTATCTATACACTATGGGATACTATTCAGCTATCAAAAATATGAAATAATGTCTTTTTCAGCAACTTGGATGGAACTGGAGACCATCATTCTAAGTGAGCTAACTCAGGAACAGAAAACCAGACACCCATATTCCCTTTTTTGGCCTCCTGACTCCACTTTCTATATGGAAGACCCCCAGTTATTTCTCTTCTTTAGGCTTTTAGATTAAGCAGCCTTGATCCATCCAAAATACAGCAGTGCCCTAAATGTTTGGCATGAATCACATCAAGAAATGGTCTTGACTTAGGAGCTTGGGAACAAGGGATGGAAGGTTTCTAGCCTCTTTAGGATTTTTGCATAAATCTTTTAAGAGTTGTAGAGAAACCCCAATAACTAAATTATGTGTGTGGGTGGGTGGATGTGTAGAGGGAGAGAGGGTAGGAAAGTCTCTACCTGTCTGTTCTTTTCCTGATCCCTTAATTCCTGAACTGCAGGAGACTGAGCCCCTTTGGGCTATGGCAACCTCATCATAGGGGTGTGTTTGATGGTTGATTTGCTGTATTGGGTATTTCCCATTTTCTAATCATTTTGTAACACACATGCTGACTCTTTCTCTTCCCTTCTTCTTTCCCTGAGAAAAATAGACTTATTGGTACTGAAAAAAAAAGAAAGAAAACCAAACACCATGTGTTCTCACTTGCAAGTGGGGGATAAACTAAGGATCTGCAAAGACTATTAAAATTTTTTTTTAAGTGTAATTATCATTACTTGCTTGAGTCTAATAGAGATAGATAGATAGATGATAGATAGATAGATAGATAGATAGATAGATAGATAGATAGATAGATAGAGATGGTGTCATGGACACTGGAGACTCAGAAGGGGGAGAAGGAGTGGAGGGGCAAAATATCACCTGTAGGGTACAGTGTGTACGGGGCCGGGGGTATATCTTATAGCCCAGACCAAAAATCATTTGTACACCCTAAAGCTATTGAAAGAAAGAAAAAGAATATTCTGGTTGTAATATAGTGCTATGGTTTTTCAAGATGTTACCATGGGGAAAGACTGGCTTGAGGGAACACTGGTCTCTGTTATTTCCTACAACTGCATGCCAGTCTCCAATGATATCAAAATAAAAATTATAATCAATCAATATGTCTTCTGTATTCCATTCTTTCTGTTGAAAAGTTACACAATGTTTATTAAACATTGAGGTCTTTTTTAATGAAGCAAATAATTTTCTTTGTCCAAGAAGCACTTAATATGTCAAAAATGCTGAGAGTAAAGCATATGACAATTACATAATAAGCACTCTGGAAAATCTCCAGAAACAATTAATATGATTACAACAGAGAGATTAGGTTACATTGTCAGAGCAGGGAATATACAATCAGAGACCTGAATGGTGAGTGCACTGGCCTGAGAAAGAAAGGAGATAGGCTAGCTTAAGGAATAGGGGTTGGCATTTGCCGCGTTTCTCGGGAACTTCAGGGGTTCCCCAAAGAAGAGTGTGGCTGGGATACTGAACGGTTTTCTGGAAATGAAAGAAAACCAAGGCAAGAACTAGAAATAGCAGGGGTCAGAGTGTGAAAAAAATGGCTGTGATGAGGAAGATCTCACAAACATAGAGACAAAGAGAGCCATCCCAGTGACCTAGGCAAAAGGTGGCCTGGTCCTAACCAGGTCACCAACGGCAGATGAAAAGAACCACCTAGAGCTGGAATTCAGGTCTCCTTCTTCTCATTAATAAACCTGTTTTCTTTGGGTCTTTTAAGTACTCCCCCCACCACCCAAATCTTACTTTTCATGTGGTTCACACAGGTGGATGTACTCCAAATCACCCTTCCATGCCTTCTTGTCATCCACCTCCCCCTTCTCAGGTCTTCCACCCTCTGCTCCCTCCCGGCCAGGTGACCTGTGTCCAGTTACTCAACAAAAATGACTGACCCCTTGTGCCCCGGAAGGAGCCTCCTCCCTGGGTGGCTGGTAGAACTTGGTTGTTCAGCTCCCCCATAGTGATAGAGAAGAGTGCTCCTCTCAAACGATCCCTTGTGGACCCCGCCTGCCTAGATTCTTGCTTCAACTCTTTCAAAGGAAAGCTCACTTTATGTTGAAATTTTTAAAAGTGTAATGATCACTTACTTGCTCAAGTCTAATCTTCTTGACATTAAATCACTTCCACTTGTGGGCGGCAAGCTTGGCTAGAGTGAATGAGCTGTGAATGAGCCTGAGCCATACAAACACTACTTAAGGATTAAGAAGTATGGCTGAAATTATTTTTGAAAATGCAACCTGAAAAACCAGTTTGGTCTGCAGCTGATATTTCATATTCATTTTGAGTTCAATTAATTGGCTTCTGCTGAAGTGAAAGTGCGTCCAAAGCTATAGAAGCTGCAGAGCTGCACAGACATTTAAAAAGTAAGTGATTATGGGAGCAAAGCTCAGGATTTAGTGAGAAATGAAAATAGCCGTATCCTGAGGTTGTAAGGATGAGTGGATTGCATAATTACTTCCCGGTACTACACAAATCTTGGGTGTTTTCGAGAGACCAAACATTTAGCAATCCATGAATTTTCCAGCACCAAGATGTCCACCTATCTCCTCCAAAGCAGCAGATGACTCCTTACAGTGAACCACACTGTAGAAGAAGGTGAGGACATGAGCAGCCTATCCAGATGCAAGCCATTTGATCATTGCCCTGTATTGACAAATCTCACACCACGGTGTTAGGTCAGATCCAGTTAACACAACATATGACTCACTGGCCACCCAAAGCAACAAGGTCAGTGAAGCCACCTGAAATCTGTCATCTTACCAAACACTAAACCCAGTCGTTCTAAGGTCCTGGACACAGATCCTGGTCGTTTTTCCCCTCTTTGGTCCTTCGCTTGTGCCTCCTCATCATACCCTTGCTTTACACGACACCTCTTTAGAAAATGGCCCAGTAACAGTGATTGTTGAGAGAAACCAAGTCTGATGAAGGCAGTTACGCTGAAGCATGGAAATGAGCAGTCTCTTGCAGGGACTTCTCGGGGCCCCTAGAGATGCTGAGATCGGTGCTCCTGCCCTGCGATCTCTCACAAGTTGTCACTTTGGGCAACTCCCTAAGAAAGTCTGAAGAGTTAATGGGTTGGCCTGTGTGTTTAGTTGGATTTTTTTTTCCAGCTCTAAATATCCAAATTTTTGTTAATTTGGCCGAATTTACCACAGCAACAGAGCATGTCTTAGGCATTTAAATGAACCTGCCTATGACATAATGCTAAATCCAATTATATGATTTAACGATTCTAATTCTAGTCCCATATCATCTCTGTAATTTACTAATATTTGGGAAGAGGGCTGAGTTTAACATAAACAAAAAACGAATATAATACTTCCATTCCCAACATAGAGCAAAATAGTTATTTCTAAGGTCATCAGCATTCCCTAATTTCATAGATATTCACATAATTTTCTTCTATCATTTATAAGAAAAGAGTATTTATTCCCATCTAGTATATATAGGCTTCTACTAAATCACAGAAACTGAGATTCATCAAAGCTCCCCATATTTGCTACCTTGGTCCCCTCTAAGCATGTTCAATAGCTCAGAATCCATGTTCAGAAGAAGCCTTCACCAAACAATCCCCCACAATGCAGAAGGAAGACTGAAGACCCTTCCCAAGGATAGATATTGTAAATTACTGAGAGAAGGAGTTTGGGAATTAGGAGGGAGAAATTGCATGCTAAGATTCTTGTCTTTATCCATTCACTCATGGATGTGTACACCAGTTGACCTCTGTGAACTCCAGTGCTCTCCTCTGTAATGAAAGGAGCAAATTTCACATTTGGAGTCTCATTTTCATTCAGGAGTCTCCATCTCCAATGCTGCCCCTGAGGAGCCCACAGAAGAGCTTGCTTGGTTTGGCATCTAGATTGAGCATAGTCTTCTTTTACTGTAATTGAGATCCTCTAGTACAGTCTTGAAGGGCAGATCTTTGAAAGAAGTAGAATATTTTCTCTTCAAAACTTAAAAATGACTCTGCATAGATGCTCATTCTTCTCAGCAGATAACAACTAACAAGCGGAATTTTTAAAAATGAAACTGGGTATATTGGCTACTTTGCATCACCTTCTTCACCTTGACAATGGCTGACTTGAGCTAGAACCAACATTTGAATGTGAGCAATGGCCAGAAGTGGCAGGGTGGTGGTCTGTGTGCAGTGTCCCTGTCACATACATTTTAAAATCAAGTCTAGCAGTGCCATGATGCTCTTCCAAACTCCACAATGTCCTCTTGGAAGAGACCATGACCTGTACCCCGTGTGTGCCAGAACCAGACAGGGTGGATTTTGTGTAAATGTGGAAATGCTTGTCATCTCTTCTGAATAGCAAGAGTAGAGCAAAGACAGTAATTGGCAGATTACTATGTTTAAAAGAATCTGCTCTGGGGGAAGAATGTTCACAGTTGACATCATAGACTTCTCAATCAGGAGGTACATGAGAGCTGGGCTCAGGGATGCTGAGATTGATCAGTGCATTCACGTCAAGACAGCCTGATCATTCCATGGTTAAGTCTTTAATTAATCTTGTGTTAAGTCCTTTTAGTTTAAACCCGGATTGATTATTTTATTCAGTGTTGCCAAATTGTATTTTTTTTTTTTTGAGTTGGAGTGTCACTGTCGCCCAGACTGGAGTGCAGTGGCCGCTCCCGGCCACTGCAGCCTCGACCTGCTGGGCTCCGGCGATCTTTCCGCTTCAGCCTTCCAAGTAGCCAGAGCTACAGGCGCGCGCTACCACGCCTGGCTGATTTTTTGGTTTATTGTACAGATGAGGTCTCGCCTGCCCAGGCGGGTCTCGAACCCACAGGCTCAGGCAATCTACTCACCTCAGCCTCCCAAAGGCGTGGGATTACAGGCGCCAAATTGTATTTTTATAGCATTATCATTCTTTTCACATTTATCAACTGGAACCCTTCTGTAAAGAGTTTTTCTCATCCATTAGGACTCTTTGGTCACTCTTAAATATAGTTTACATAGGAAAAGCATGGAAAGTTCTCAATTTGTTCTTTCTACCCACCAATTTTCAGGATTGGTGCCCTTGTGACCTCTGTGGTATTCAATATATTGATGCTATTTTTATGCATTATTGTTTATGCTTTTAACATCTTTGATATCATCATGAATTCATGGGCCATAATAAAAATATCTATAAATTATATTTATTATTTTTTCTTACAAAAATTGCCCTTTCTCCAATTAATGCAGTGTTGAAATACATTGAACTGTGTCTTTTAGTCTCCTGAAATCACTTTTGTCTGTAAATTTATGTTATCAACTTGATATACAATTGGGCTGATTTACTTATGTTTCTTTTCAATTTATAGTTTTTTGTCATTTTGATTTACTATTATTTTTTAAATATAAAATGTGCAAATTTTCAGAGTCAGGACTATATGTATATAATGAGGTATAATTAGAGAAGGTTTGTCTGCATCTTGTTCCCTCCTTCCCATCTCTTATGAAAACAAAAAGGTAAACCATATAAACTCTTCTGAATTTTGCTCTGTTCAGATAACAAAAAAAGTTCTGACCATCACTCACCTCAGTGTATAGTTACTGCTTGTATTCTTTCATGACTTCATAGTCTTTCACTGAATGAGCTTATTCACCAGTCCTTAATTGATGGACACTTGAGTTTGATCTTTTGCATTTATGAATATTCTGTAATAAACAACTTGTGCTTAATTCAGTTTCTTTTTTTTTTTTTTGTCAGTTTTTAAATATATGGTAGATAGCAAGATGAATAGTTTCTTTTTCTCCCTATCCTCATCAATAGATTAACATGGCTAGCTTTTTGATTTTGTAAATCTGATAGGTGACAACTAGTAACTCAGTATATGTTATTTATTATGTGTGGAGCTAGACATTTTAATATGCTTGATAACCTTTTTTAAAAAAAAAAAAAAAACAAGTGCTTGTTGTCTGTTCCACTTATGTCTTTCCTCATTTTTAAGGAGTTGGTCTTTTTTCACCCTTGATTTGTAGACTTTTGCATGTGATATTAATGACAATATCTTTAATAAGTGTTTAATTTGTCCTTTGAGTTTGTTTATTGAGACTGTCTTTGTTTTACTTTGGGATTTTTTTCCAATAAAAATTTTCATGTAGTCAAATTTACTAATCTTTTCTCTTTTATTATTCTATATATTAAGTCATTATTAGAAAATGTTTTCTGTGCCCAAGCTACAAAAAAAATTGTTCGTATTTTTTTCTAGTGTATATGTAACATTCATATATTAGGTTTAAATCTATGATCCACCTCAAAATGTATGCTAGTGTGGAAGTGAGGTGTAAGTGATTTTATCTTTTCTCAAATTCCTAACCAATTATACCAGAATCAATTACAGGGAATCTTAGTTTCCATGGTTCTGCTATGCATGAATTTCAGTTTCTACAATTTAGTCAGATAGCATTGTCCCTCAATAGTGTTGCTCAGATTTCAATCACCATAGTATAGTACCTGTGAACAATCATATAAAGTACAAACTTTACTGTGAGCCTTCAACTTACAAACCACCTCATAAATAACAGGGTCCATTAAGAGATGTAATTTGTTGCCTTAATCAGTGACAAATCTCACCTTTTTTAAAGGTTGTCAGTAACTGGGCACCAAACGTCTATTATTCATTTCAAACAACACAGACAGCAAAGCATGTAGTTGTCTGTCTGCATGTCTGCTAGTGATAAGTCCATGTGAGTTTACAAAAACGGTGACTGAGAGATAATTGGATAACAAAGATAGCGAAGGTAGCTGACTGTGGCGTGGTGACACTTCTGTCAGCTGAGAGACAGGATACATGCAGCCAAAAGGACTTGATGACATATGTGAGGAATGTAGTTCTGACGGAAAACATAAAAATCTCCAGGAGAACTGATATCGGAAAAAGAAAATCACATTAGGACCCTCAGAGACATTTTATAATGTCAAAAGCACAAAGTATAACATTTTGGAAGCTAATCCAAACTTGGAAAGGAATATGACTATTCTCCAAGGTACAGAAAGTTGCTGGCTCTGATTTGTAAGTTCTATGACAACAAGAATTCTAGCACTGTTAAACTACCCCCATTAGATGTTTATAAGGAAATAAACCTCATTCTCAATGTTTCTAATGCTTTAAATTAGGCTGTACTAAATACATACTACTTTTACAATTTTTGTTCACTTCCCTATATGTGTATAACCCACATCAGGAACATTTTTAATGCTTTGAGGAAAATGTTAAAAGACCACGGTTTTGTGGCTCAGCCTGTAATCCCAGCACTTTGGGAGGCTGAGGCAAATGGATTACCTGAGCCTGCGGGTTTGAGACCAGCCCGGAAAATTTGGCAAGACCTCATTTCTACAATAAAAATAAAAATTTAAAAAAATTAGCAGGACATGGTAGTACGTGCCTGTAGTTCTGGCTGCTTGGAAGGCTGAGGCAGAAGGATCACTGGAGGCCAGCAGATTGACACTGGGGTGGCTGTGAGCGTGCCACTGCACTCCAGCCTGGGCGATGGAGTGAGACTCTAACTCAAAAAAAAAAAAAGAGCTCTTTATTTGATGTTTGCTTGCACCATCATGTAGGTGTGTCCATGCTGCCATACAGAGTAAGGACTGCCTACAGTAAGATGTCTGTTTTTGCCCAGGGACTTAGGAAGCCTCTTTACAGCATATACTAAGTTTCTACATGTACTTGGATCTGTTACTGAATTTTCTATTCTATCTCATTGGTCTGTCATACATCAACACACATTTTAAATGGTAAAAGCAAGCTCACTGACATTGCTTTTTTTTTTTCTTTCCTAAGTTCTTCTGGCTATTCTTCATTAATAATCTTGTTTTGGAAAATAAAGGCATTTTTATGTATTTTCAGTCCTTAAGCTTTCATTTCTTCTCTTGTTTTGTTACAATGGCTAGGACTTCCAGTACAATACTAAATCAAGTTGATGATAGCAAACATCCTTGCCTCATTCCTAATGTTGATGAGAAGTCATCACTATTTCACAAGGAGGCATGATGTCAGCTAGAGAACCATCCATGATGCTCCTTATCACATTTAGAAAGCTTTCACCTTTATTTTGTTTGCTGGGAATTTTTATCATGAATTTATGTTTTCCTGACTAACATTTCTTTTTCAATATCAATTTAATAATCATTTCTAGTTTAAAGCATTTTCAAAATTTTACTAAAATTATGTTAATTCATAAGTTAATAGTGAACTGATATATTTATGATGCCGAGTATTTTGTTCAAAAACTTGATTGTTCAAAAATTTGATCTTTTTAAGTGTAGTTCGTAATTTTCAGTAATGTTTTAAAGTTAAGGTTTTGTTAAGTTAAGACTTTGCTTGAGATTTTATCTATTTTTCTTGCTACTATAAATGGGACTTTTCATGTTTTTACCTGGCTGCTGCTTGTGTACGTCAAGCCTATTCCTTTCTGTCTGCTAATTGCATGTCATTTTCTTTCACTAAATTGCCATAGATGATAACAATTCTTTTCATACATTCAAATACGAGATTTGCATCTTTTCATAATCCCTGCTGAGTTAATAATCCTGAAAAAACCATTGGTGTGTATAACAATGAATGTCTGTTTTGGCTCTAGCAAACACCCATGTCATTCCAAGCTTCCACGTACACCAGATTCACCCAGGCAGGTCACTGTCCTTTTCCTCAGATAATAAGGACACCCAAGCAGGAAGAAAACATCCATTCTCCTATCACACTGCGTGTGATGTGTTACCAGGGTTTTCTGTGTTATTTTAAATTCAAGATTGCAGATTGCATTATAACTCTTGTTATACTGTCAAACTTCAATCAATTATAAATTTCAAGTAAGTTTCAGAAATGCTGATTTTGATCACGGAAACTTTCCCTTTTTATTTTTTAAATGGGCATGATATTGATTCAATCATATACTTTTTTTGCTTTACTGGAGAGAAATGGTACCACGGGTCTACAAAGTCTCTGTAACAATGTGAACACTAAAGAGCTTCTCAAATGTGGAAACAATACCTAGGAACTGGGGTGTGTGTATGTCTGTATTGCCTGGACACTGAAGCCTCTGCCAAATGTGTGGAGAAAGCCCAAGAGAGGGGCATATGTGAGGAAGCTCCATGGTGATCAGCACTGTGAGAACAAGGGCGGCTTTTCCCAGGACTGTCACCTAGGAGTTCTCAGGGGCTGCTTGACAGATGCAAGAACGTTTGCCAGTCAGCTGTTCCTGAGAGCTAAGATTTTTATTTTTCTATATTCTATTTTTGGTTTGTGGAAAATATCTCAACAGCCCAATATTTGTGCTGGAATTCCTTTCTTGCCCTGCCCCTGCTAGACACAAAAGCCAAGAAAACATTCTATTTGTTGCTCCAAGGGAACCATATATAGATGGCTAAAAGGCAGGCACAGAACTATATGGAAAATAAAAACAAGAGGCATAATTGTTTATGGCAGAAAGGAGAGAGAGAGAGAGAGAGAGAGAAGAGAAGAGAAGAGAAGAGAAGAGAAGAGAAGAGAAGAGAAGAGAAGAGAAGAAAAGAAACAAGCCTGTTGCACTATTTCACTTGAGAACACTGTTAAATACTCATTTTTAAAAAAAAAAATCTTCCTATTAGTTTTAGATGACTGTATTTATAAGAAAATACATCTATGTCTGTGTTCTCCAATATAAATTCCTACTTGGGACTGAGATGGTAGAAAACATCACCATGAGTTAGTTACATTCTGCCACGCATCCCCCCACACACCACCACCAACAACAGCAAAAGTTTTTTATAGACATACTACAAAAAGATTCCAGTCTGGGGTTCTAAGTACATGGATGCCATTATCATCTGGTTTAGAGAGTAAATATTTTTCAAACTGCATTATTTTGAGAAAGATAATTGTTATATAGATGCAATTTGTGTCTACAAAAATCTATACTGTTTGAGAATAATAAAAATGCCGGTGTTAGGGATTTTTTTTTAATCCTACATGTCAAGTTCAGGTGTTTCCTTGAAAGCATCTCATTGTATAAATTAAAGGCCCCAAGGTGTGGGGAATGTCTGACCTGGGACTGGGGAATGAGGATCATGGAGTTGAGGATGAGATTGTTGACCAAGGTCACTCTCCCTATTTGAAAACTGCCAAATAAACCTCTTGGGAGGACATCACCACCCATGTGCTCAAGAATTTAAAGAAGGTTAGTGTCAAGGAATATGAAAGTCACCTCAAGAAAACATGGAGAATAGATTTCCTTCAAGGGAAGTTTCCGAATGAAAGAAGGAACACAGAAAACACTCTGTTTCCTGTAAACAACAGTGGCCCTATGTCCAGGTGGGAGAAGCCCGAGCAGGATGCCATACAGTATTTCATATGGATAAAAGGAGCTTGAGTGACTCCAATTGGGAAACTATCAGATATAACATTCGCGATCTCTTTAGGTTATAAAAGCCTATGATATAGGTATTATAGGAGCAGAGTGTTTATCAAAAAATTATTCATTATAGGGAAAAGTACCATGTCCCCAGCAGAGCATCATGACTTCCAGAATAAGCGGAACATGACAGGCTCACCCATAGGCTTTGCACACTTTAGACATGAGTGTGCTGTCGTCAGTCCAAGCCCCTCTCCCTGGGGTGTCCCGTGTTGCTGACAGTTCAGTCACTTGTCCAAGAGAAATTATCTTGTGGGGTGAGGGCACCTGATTAGACTTGTCAAGTCACAGCATCTCTCGGCAACGTTGTTTCAGGGGCACAGTATCTGCAGAAAGAACAAAAATTAGGCAAAGGAAGAGAGTGATAGCATGGACATTGTAAAGGCCCACAGAAAAGGAAAACAGACCCATAAGAAAATGCTGCAATGGTGCTGTCTGAGATGAAGAGAAGCCTGATGTTCTGACACCTTGTCCCAGGTCATCACCCAAACAGCAGGCAGTTAATCATTGCCTGTATGAGGTGAAAACCCAGGGTCAGCATCTCATCTGCTTCAGTGGACACCTTCCATTCCTGTTCTTCACCCATAGTGGCTCCCTGTCCTTGACAGAAGGAGATTTGCTCATCCACACAGTAACGCATTGTGTATTCCTTATGTCAGACTGTATTTAGAAGTGGGAGCTGCTGAGCTCCCTTGTGATTTCATGCTTACAAGGAGTCTTCTACAGAAAACCACTCTCAGCTCTAGTCACGACACATTCTAGCAGGTGCTATTTTCTTGTCAAGTCTCTCATTCCCTTTGCAACTGCTAGTCAGAGACCACCTCCACACTCGGTTCTGGAGCTGTAGGGCTGTCTTCTGTTTCTCCCACTCCCACATCCCTCCTCCCACAGGTCTCCAAATCCCTTCTGAGGTGGGAATTTCAACCCTAAACCTCCGTCTGTATGTGCCTCTTGCCCCACCTTCCCCAGGACATTTTGAAGTCTGTGTCTTTCCATCTTCATGTTCAAAATCATTCTTTTTTTTTTCACAATCCTGAGCATAATGAACTTGGTGACACCCTTCTGATCGAAGTTAATTCTTTATAAAATACAAATGTCTTTTCCCAGGCTGTAAACATTTTCTAAATTAGACTCAGTGACTCTAATTATGAGAATGACAGGATCTGAGACATTCAGGTAGGAAAATGTTTTTGAAATATTAAACTTCCAAAAAGTAACTAAAAGTACTGAAGGACTCTACAAACACCAGAATTCTCTTTTGGTGGGTGGTCCCCTTTAGTCCAGGCTTCCCCCACTAGTTAAGTGTTCTAGGACCCCATCGGTATCACTGGACCAGCTAGTGTGCTATGAAAGGCTGCATTTGGCTTCAGCAAATTTTTTTGGAGATTCTTTCAGTGAGTTTGCCCATTTCTCAATGGATGATTTATGAGTGCATCTGCTAACACCGTGTTAAGTGTTTAGCAGTTTTTGACCAAAAATGATATAATGCCTATGCCCTGCCCTCCCTATTCACCTGATTTTGACCTGAGCAATGTTTTTTTTGTTTCTCTGAATGAAAAAATTCTCAAAGAAAAATATTTTGCTGACGAGGAAGAAAAGAATGAAACAAGAAATGGCTGAAACTCTGAAAGGCATCAAAATTGGCAAGTTCAAAAACTGTTTTGAGCAGTGGGAAAAGCGTCTCAATAGGTGTATTGCATCAAACAGAGAATTCTTTGAAGGTGACTGAAGTTTAAACATGTAAGAATAAATATGCAATTTTTAATAAATGAATTCTGTTTTGGGGGGGTCCCCCCTCATATTCACCAAAAATGGTAATGAAACTTCTTAAGTTAATGTTTAAAATGTATCTCACCTATGAGAATCTGTCATGGTGGGGTAACTTTTCTTCCAAACTATATTTTATGATATAAAGAATGCCTCTACCCAAATTAAAGAAGTTATTTGGCAAATATTTAGTTTATATAATGACTATAAAATATTGATTTGGCCGGGCTCGGTGGCTCAGCCTGTAATCCCGCGCCTTTGGGAGGCTGAGGTGAGTGGATTGCCTGAACCCGCGGGTTCGAGACCCGCCTGGGCAGCGAGACCTCATCTCTACAATAAATTAAAAAATCAGCAGGGCGTGGTAGCGCGTGCCTGTAGTTCCAGCTACTTGGGAGGCTGAGGTGGAAGTATCGCCGGAACCCAGCAGGTCGAGGCTGCGGTGGCCGGGAGCGGCCACTGCACTCCAGTCTGGGCGACAGAGTGAGACTCCAACTCAAAAAAAAAAAAAAAAAATATTGATTTGGATGACTTCATTCCACAAATGGACTTCTGTCCAAAATTATCCAACTGGATTGTCTTCACATCTGAACTTTTTGCACCAAGTATAAGATTTTCTTCACCTTTAACATAATAAAATTTTGGCTTGGGTAGTTTTGCTATTTTTTCTGAAACTTGAACTGCTACCTATGCTAATATGCCGTTATAAGAATGTGGTCAGGAAAGGTAATAAGTCAAATGAAAGATTTCCAGATTACCACAAACAAGATATATTCCTTATGTCTGTACCAAGGCAATATGGCTTGGTCTAATCTCACAAATCTATTCTATAAGGAGGTTTATTGCATTGTTGTCTATTAGCCTCTCTCAATTTTTATCAAAGATTAACTGATAATAATTGTTGGCATAAGAAATCCTCCAAGGCAGAAAGTCCGCTCTGTAGGATTTCATCAGGGATTTATGTGTAAAACAACAAAATCATAACTTTTAAAAATTATTTTCTAACATCCATTTAGATTATTTCATCTAAGTAGTTCAAAGTGATTAAACAGTTTAAAAATAGATGGAAGTTAAATGTCTCTTAAGAAGTATATTTAAATATATTATAAGCATGTGTTTATAAATCAGAACGCTGATGTATGTTATCACTTCAAAAGTAAATTGAAAAATGAATAAAACTAGATACCTAATGGATCTTCTTATCATTAGGATCTTATCATTGGGTAATTTCTTCTCTAGGCTCTGACTGAAAAATATATAATTTGCATGATTTTCTCTCCATCTGTTGATTAAGATATCTGATACTCTTACAAAGTGACTTACTTAACACGGACAATTATGGACATTTTAAACATTCCTATTCACATGTGTGTTCTGGGACTTCTGAAAAGATGACCTCATGATGCCATGTTAATTAGACAAAAATTAAAAATCCCACGAGAAACATAAAATCATGTTCCCAAGGTTCACTTCATTTCCTTCTTTGGAGTGCACATGAGAAGATTTACCATGTTTTATACACAGCAACTAAACCTTTAGGCAAGCTAATGGTCTGTTGTTCATTCTTTATGTCTAGGAAGACTATTGTCTAGAAAAATATTAAACTCTTTCAGCCACATCAGCAATGTTTTACTCATTCTTGGGAGACAATGTGGTTATGACTCTGTGTATGTGGGGGGTGTAATTTATTCCTTCAACAAAAATACAAAGTATCATTACGTTGCTTTGTAGTATGCTAGATGAGAAGCAGCTCCTGCAGAAGACTATACAGTGTGCTCCTTTCTAATACAGTGTAGCAACTTATATTCTTTTTGTTTTTGTACCACCATGTCATCTCCACTGTAGTCAAGATTTATAAGGTATTTATTTAGATTATTTTGGTTGTATGCAAAAAGTATTTCGATGTTCTGCTTTTCTTTCTTTTTTTTAGAATTTGTGAAGGTTGATCCAAGTTGAATCCTATAATTATCAAAATTCCTTAGGATCACATGATGACCTCCTGACTGCCTTTGGTACTCCTCATTTTGAATTTGGGATCACTGGCCCTCCAGAATAAATGGGCACAAAGCTCTTGGATGTTTTCCATCTCCCTGCATTATCCTTACCCTTGAGTTCAATCCAAATTTTGCATCTGGTTTGGTCTTTGGAATATTTTGCATTTGGGGGTTAGAAAGACTGTGGATTCTGAAGAATGACCCAACTGTTATGTCCGAGCACACAGAATTCCAGTTGACCTGGCCTTTGAATGGCAGAAGGTACACAGCAAGATGTTTTTCAATCTTCAGAAATCTCTTTGCTGAATTGACTCCATATGGCCAAACATGGTGAACTGACTCTGGAATTTTAACCAACATACAAAACCAATTCTAGCTATGGAGGTGAGCACAGAACTTCCTGAGAATACAGTGTAAAGACATGACTCCATGGCTGCGTCTTAGTCATGTGTCAACTCAGAAGACTCATCATGATGGCTATTCTAGGAACCCCAAAGGAAACCTCAGTGGTGAGTTGTTGTCTATGCTGTGACTGTATTCAGAGGAAAGTGGTTGCTTTGGGGGATGTTTCTGGAAATGTTTCTGCACATTATTGTTAGGTGACCACAATGGTTGCTATACTTTTGCTCTTTCTTTTCTCTGGCTGCCATCCCATGCTTGCTCAATATTGCCAGAAAGCACAATTGGACCTTTATGTCTTTCCTTTGTAATTTTTTCTTCAAAGCAGATTCAGAGAAAACAGAAGAAGAATTTTCTCCTGCCAAGTAAATCCTACTTATCCCAAAACATAAACAATGCTGCTGCTGCCCGGTGTGCTGGGCAAATCAGCTTCAGAAAGTGAGATCTTCATTGTACCCATGAAGTCAGGAAGCACAAGGACCTGCTTCATGGAAGAGGAACTAACTGTCTACAGGACTGTGCGAGAGATCAGTGGCCATCACGGTCAGTTAGGTCAGTTAGTTCCTCGTTTGCCTGCTGTGACCTCCTTCTTGGTCTTGGTGGCCTGAGGGAGTCTGTTGGTACTCAGATACCTTGCTCTGAGAATGGTGACATAATGGGCAAGCTTTTTCATTCTTTCTTACTCAGTCACGTGAAGAGAATCAGCAAAATATTTTATGCAGCCATAGGAACAGCCTGAGAGCAAGATTTATTTTTTCTAAAAGATTTTCAAAACCAAAGGTGTTGAGAGAGAAAGCACAATTTCTTCAAATTAGTCATTTCCCGCAAATTAAATAATGGGTGAAGAGTTGGTCTCAGAACATACGAGATGATGTGTTCCAAGAATTAACCATTTGTGTTAGCTTTGCTATTTTGAGGATGGTTTAAATCAAAGTATCAGATGTAATTCTTACAAATGACCAAAAGAATATTAAAAGATCAGTTAATGTCATTAAATCTTATTATAAGAATTCCCAATTTCATCAGAGAGCTGTGGACTCACTAAGAAATCATCTCAAATCCATTATTGAACACAATAATCACTTATCATAAGTGTTTCCCTAAAGTCCCTAACCATTAGGTATAAATGCACTTTTTTTCTGAATGTTAAAAGCATGAATATATTAGCAAATGAATATATATTTATTTTATGTTATTTGTAAAATTATTATATAATTTATTTTATTTCTGGAAAAGAAGTAATCTCTTCTTTGGTATTTATTTTTTCTTTCCTAGTCATATTAAATTTGTAGCCAAATGCATTCAAATAGAAGAAAAGTGTTAAATGCCATAGGAACCCTTAAAACATAATGAAGGTAGCACGGGTCACGGGACATGAGGGGTTGGTCATGGAAACTCTTTGAAGGCTATTAGAAAATATGAATTTTAAAATTAACAGAAATGAAGAGAAAACTTTCTCTGCTAAGTTTTCTCTTAGTTGACATGGATGTTATGCTGTGGAAGCAGATGCGATGAGTGATATTAATTGTAGCTCTGATGGACATGGCCTGGGGCTCCAACACCTTGCTGCCTCATGGCTGCTGAGCCTGCCGTGGTACCTGAGAGTGTGACTCTGCACAGTTGTGCAGCACTTAGCTTTTTATCAGCTTGTCTACTCATGCTCTCTCACTCACTCATGCATCTTCTGAGCAGGTGCCATCTGCCATGCACTGCCTTGGAACAAAGATCCGCAGACATGGGCTTGCTCATGGGGTCAGGGAGAAAGCGACTTGTGAGCAGCAGAAACAGAGCAGGGAAGTGTGTGTAAACATCAGTGGTTGACAGAAAAGGGGTTGATGTCCTCTGTACAGAAAGACCAGGGAAGAGTTCACCTGAACTTGGCTTTTTAAAAAATTTACTTTTATTGACACATAAAAAAATAACAAATGTCAATATTTACAGGGTACAGTGTGATGCATCAGTACATGTCTACATTGTGGGATGAGCGAATTGGGTGAGTTCAGATCTTCATCACCCCACACACTCACCATTTCTTTATGATGGGAACATCTAAAGTACACTTTGAAATGCACAATACTCTAGTATTAACTGCAGTCATCTTGCTGTACAGCAGATTGTCAGAACTCACTTCTCCTGTATTACTGGACCTTTGTGGCCTCTGACCAAAATGTCCCCTTTCTCACCTCCCACCCCAGTCTCTGGAAGTCACGTTCATTTCTTACTTCTGTGAGCTTGAGTTTTTAGATACCACTTAGAGGTGAGACCTTGCTTTGCAGCATCAGCAGGGGGAACTGACAGCCAGCTGATCTTCAAAGGCTTACATGAGCTTGACAGACAAAACTACAAGAAGCCTCAGATGAGAAAATGCACAGAAACATGGAAACAAAGCGATGTGTTCAGGAAGAAGAGAAAGCATGAAAGATGGGCAAGGAGGGAGCTCAGGGGAGAGGATCCAGTCAAGCAGATGGAGAGAAAGAAGCTGGGGAAGTAGAAGAGACCTGGACAGTGTCCTAACTCCTCATCCAAGGGAGAAGACATCAGAGGACTTCAGCAAGTGTCATGCTGCGCTGGCAGTAAGATTAGCTTGGAACTCAACCATCACACAGGGCACAGGGTCAGCCGTGCCTTACCCTGCACACTGCAGAGAGCGCAGAGAACCGTGTCACTAACTTCATGGCCCGGTTTTAGGGTAAACTGAAGAGAAAGATGAGATTTCCACCGTCAGAAATCCCCTTGCATTCTGCACTGCGACATAAAACTAAATATATGCATCGTATGTGTTACCCTGTGCTGCATACAGTGAGCATTGTGTAGTGGTGATGACAGAAAGAATAGTTTTGTTGGGAGTGAGAAGGGGTGGGGTGGCCTAGGGCTTTCACAAGTAAGCAACTCTGAGACAGGAGCCATCCGGACAGTGTCTGGGGACCCACCGGGACACGGTGGTAACTGCATGGAGGAGCTGATGTGAACCTCACCACTCCACTGACATGTGACAGAGCGCACGTGCAGACTTTGTGAATGAGAGTACCTGGAATGGCTCCATTTGGAGAGTGACAGTCATCACCTCAATGGGGAGAATGCTTTTGCATCAGGGCCGACCCACAAAAGCGGAAGGATCTGACATGACCACAAAGACAACATTTGGGAAAGCAAGGGTGTTGAGAATACGTAGATACATTTAAATATTTATCATTCTGTGAGGTTCTCTTTTGCTCTACCTCCTCCTTAAAAATCAAAAACTAAATACATCCAATAGGATGTCACCCTACATTTTGACTTGGGAATATGTCATGCAGTCAACATTCTTGTCTAGGTGTCAGCAGAGGTGATGGGCCTGTGAGTGAGTCCTTTTTACTCAAACCTAAGCACACCTCCAATGAGGAGGGAGTTATTACCAAGGACTTCACTGTGTTCCAGCTCTTTCCTCCCCATGCTGCTATGAGGCTCCTGCATTGTTTGACATACCCAGCAGAAATAAGTGTGTGCCCTCAGGGTATTTTCTACAATGTAAAAGGCCTGCCTAATGTGGTTTGTTGTATCAAACAATATTTTGAACCACTAGTTCATGAGAAGAACAAATAATGGGCAAAGGGTGATTATTGGTGGGAAGGTTTGGGGAAGCAGCATTATGTGCTGTTGACAATTCATGCTAATAAACATCAATCAATAACTTGACAGACTCAAAGTTCACACTGACAGGAGAGGTGGTTTAAGTTCCATCCATCTCTATTTAGAACATTTGGCAGTTCAGCGTCTGTTCCAAACAAAGGTCAATCGAATTCCTTTTCCAAAATAAAAAACAAGATGAGGAAAGATAAGAAAATCCTGACTGCACTATGATCCCAGGCACATGTTTCCTAGAGCCAGGGAATGAAATCATGAGAATTTCTTAAAATCCAGTGAAATATCATGTTTAATGTTTGCTGTGCATCCCCCAGGGAAGGCGCTGGCCCAGGGTCAACAGCACCCACAGTGAGTCTGACATGAGGAAAGTGTGTCCTGCTGTAGCTTGAGGCTGACTGGGGTCTCTTGGAGTGGACAGCCTTCTCTCATGCCGACCCCAGCGCAGGTTCCACTTGGTGTTAGTTTGCCAGGCACTACCATGTGCTAGTCTGCATGGTCCCCTAAAACTCTGGCTCCCCTGGGCGCTGTCCTAGCATCTCGGACATATTCCCACTACCTGGGCCATGCTACACCATTTGTCATGGCCATGGGCAGAGGCAGGAGGGGATGGGGTGATTCCCAGCCCCGTGGCTTGGGATGACTTTGATGCTGTCTGTTTCATGGTGGCCCCCCACCCACATAGAGGACAGAGCATGGGAGGCCCCCTGCTCCCCTTACACCAAAACTCAACTAAACTCTTCACCAAGAAGTAGAGTATGCAACTGATCCACATTTGTCCACACCCACAGGCTCTGCTCTCCCTGGTCTGAGTCACACCCCAGAGAAGTCCAGGCTGCACTTACTGCCAGAGTGTTGCCTTTGGCAGGGTGACATGACATCCACTCTTCCTGGGAACTTGCTCCAGTCAGCCAGCCTGGAATGCGGAGGATCTTGGCCCAGGACTCCTGAAACAGAACTCCCATCCAACCTCTCTCTGTTACCGTGGGAGGGGGGTTCCTCAACCCCTCCAGCCCTGCCTCCTCAGGCAGCAGGGATGCTTTGACTGAGAAGAACTGCCTCCTCTCAGCACCTGGACCGTCTCTCAACTCTCTGGACCCAGTCTTGCAAGGGAGCAAACTAGTGTGAGATACTGATGCTTCCTGATGCAGCCACCCTGGCAACCACCCCAACTCGCTGGTCCACAGAACCTGAGGTGTGCTTAGCAAGCATAGGCTCAGATGGCTCTCTCTTTAATCGTACTACTGGGTACTGTGGAGAAGAAAAGGTTACTTTTTTCCTTTTTAATATGAAAAGAGATGTGAAATTATCCTGAAAGAAGACAGTTGATTTTTTTTCCCCTAACAAATGCAGTTTTGCAATTTCTATAGAAAATCAAAGCATCTATTTGTAATCATTCACTATTCATAGTCTAGGAAAAGCTTTAATAAGATAGGCAAAAAGTAACCATTATGACATGCTAACTTGTATTTCTTAACTCTCTTTCCCCGTTAAACGTTAAATGTTAATTCTACAAGTAACAGACTTGAAGCCTCATCGAATTTATACTGATCTCTCTCACTCTCTGTGAGTGAAGGTCATGAACTTGGCATTTCCTGCCCCTGACTTCTCCCAGGAAGAAAGAATGTTTGCAGTATTTGATTTATAGGTTTCCTAGTGAACAAGAGCTGTCTGTACTAGCCTCTGTGGTCCAGGTAGTGACTAATCTCCAGATAAGAATGGAAATGTGGCAGACGGAAGACCCAAACAAGTTGCTTCTTGCTCAAAATAAATAACTACAGTATCTGTAGTGAATAAGCAAGAAGCAACACACTCTGACACAAATTAACTTCTTTTTATTCCCCCCCAAAAGGAATATTATGCTATTTACATAAGCAGATATTTACCCCCTTAACATGGGATTTTCAAATCTTACTTACAAACCAAAGAACCTGACCTGAAATGACATGAGCAGGGGTGATGAAGCCTTGGAATGTAGTTGCTTTCTGGAAAGTCATTCATTTATTCATTCATTAATTCAAAGAAGAATTGTTTATTACCAGAAATTTAGAAAGCATTTAAATCTACAGGGAAAAACACAAATAATAATAAAGCTTTCACTGAATACTTCTGAAATGACTAAAACCCTCAGCAAAGATGGCAAGACTGTGGAGAAAAAACTCTGGGCACCACTGGCCTAACCTTAGTCGATATCTAATCTATGCTGTATGTCCTTCATCACAAAGTGGTGAATTTAAGCAAAACCTCTGAGGAACTTACATTTTTGAAAACAAAATACAAATTGGTGCTCTGTATAACTGTACAATGAGGTGATTTACATGATATCAGCATGGACATAGTATAGGACAGTGAGACTCTTACACTGTTGTTGGGAGTGAAAATTGTTACCACCTCCTAGAAAACACACTGCAATCATCTTGCAAAATCTAGCATGAGCCCACCATACAACCTAGCAGCATAAAAACTCACTAGCAGACCCTTGAATGATAAAGGTCACTGGGCATTTAAAAGTGGGAAAAGTAGGCCAAAGCAACCACTATAAGCAATATAATGAGATGCCTCAAAAGTACCTTAAATAACAGCAATTACCCTCAATGTAAATGATCTAAATTCACCAAGAAAAGACAGATATTGCCAATGTAGAAAAAAATAAAACTAAATCATGATGCAACTATATACTGTTTATAGAAAACTTACTTCGAATTAAATGACATAGGTGGTCAAAAGTAAGAGACTGGAAGAGACATATCATTCAAACTTTTTTTAACAGAGGAATGGTTGTACTAATATTTGATAAATTAGGTTTCAGATTAAAGAACATTGCTAGGAAGAAAGACTTAGGTAATGGCAAAAGGAAGCATGCAGTGATGCTAATGTGTGCATACCAAATAAAAGACTCTCAAAATGCATGAAGCAAACATGGAGCTGAAAAGGGAAACCGTCGGGGAACACTCACCAAGATGCAATATCCTGATCCATAAAAGAAGCATTGATATGTTTAAAATAATTTAAATCACATGGAATTAATCTCATTATAGGAATTCTGAACCAAAATTGAGGTGGATCATCAAATCTTACCATAGAGTTTCCCAATGGTCATAAAAATATCTATGAAGATATAGAAAAATAAACTCATAATGACACTGAAAACTAAATTGCTAGAAAATTCGTTGTCCCAAATGGATCAGAGACCTAAATGTAAAACCTCAAACCATAAGAACCTTAGAAAATGAAGGACATACCCTCATGAAAATCGGAACTGGCATCCAATTCCTGAACAAAACCCAAAACCCACAGGTCATAAGAGAGAGGATAGACAAGTGGGACCTTATTAAACTGACAAGCTTCTGCAAAGCCAAAGAAACCATCAAGAGAGCAGGGAGACAGCCTACAGACTGGGAAAAAGTATCTGCCAACACCACGTCAGACAAAGGCTTAACACCTTTGATCTACAAGGAACTCAAACATGCTGAAAAGAAAAAAACAAACAACCCCATTATAAAATGGGCAAAAGACATGAACAGACACTTCACAAAGGAAGACATCTGAGCAGCCAACAGACATATGAAGAAATGTTCAACTTCACTAATCATCAGGGAGATGCAAACCAAAACCACACTGAGATACCACCTAACTCAGGTCAGAATGGCAATTATCAACAACTCAAAAAATAACAGCTGCTGGAGAGGGTGTGGTGAAAAGGGAACACTTCTACACTGTTGGTGGGAGTGTAAACTAGTGCAACCTCTGTGGAAAGCAGTGTAGCGATTCTAAATATTGACCTCCCATACGACCCCGCAATCCCCCTACTGGGAATATATCCAGAAGAACACAAATCACTCTACAAAAAAGACACCTGCCCATGTATGTTTATCGCAGCATTGTTCACAATAGCAAGAACCTGGAAGCAACCATGCTGCCCATCAAAAGAGGATTGGATTAGAAAAATGTGGTACATATACACGATGGAATACTACGCAGCTATAAAAAAGAACAAAGTCATGAATTTTGCAGCAACCTGGATGGAACTAGTCTATAATACTGAGTGACCTCTCACAAAAACAAAGGTCCGAGTATCACATGTTTTCACTCATATAATGCTCCTTGAACATCCAATCTAATACTATGAGAAAATGACTGACAGTAGTGGGAAACTATGGGGCGGGGGGAGATGGGATTAACGAGCAAATATCTGTCTGGGGATGGGGAAGCACCTCTAATCAATAGGGTGCCTGAATGAAATGCATTTGTATACCTAACCCTTAACTGTATCCCACAACATCATAATAAAAAAATATTGATTATTGAAAAAAAAGAAAAAAAGAAAATCTGTTGTCAGGAGCTGAGAGAATTGCAAGAGTAAAGGGACTAGATTGAAAAACAAACTTCTGCCCACTTTTGCAGCCATATTGGAAAAGAGAAAACTCTTTCTTGAAAGGAAGAGCCGCCAGGCTCGGTGGCTCAGCCTGTAATCCCGCGCCTTTGGGAGGCTGAGGTGAGTGGATTGCCTGAGCCCGTGGGTTCGAGACCCGCGTGGGCAACTTGGCGAGACCTCATCTCTACAATAAAATCAAAAAATCAGCCGGGCGTGGTAGCGCATGCCTATAATTCCGGCTACTTGGAAGGCTGAGGCGGAAGGATTGCTGGAGCCCAGCAGGTCGAGGCTGCGGTGGCCGGGAGCGGCCACTGCACTCCAGTCTGGGCGACAGAGTGAGACTTCAACTCAAAAACAAAAAACAAAAAAAAAAACAAAAAGAAAGGAAGAGCCTTTATCTCTGACTCACTCTCTGTATCCTAGTTAGAAAAACTGTTTTCTGGCTCAACCTCCACAAAACTTGTCAACCATCCATATACTCTGTGGGTGTTCATTTTTGAGACAAGCCAAGACATTTTTTTTCATTCCTGGGCTGATTACTTATTGCTCCATAACAATTTATCTGAAAACTTAGCATTCCAAAATGAGAATCACTTCTTCTCTCACAGTTTCTGAGTGTCCAGATTCTGAGAACAGCTTGCCTTAAGTATAAAATAAAATGCACTCGGGGAAGGTTTGCTGTGATCCTACTGTCCTACCAGAGAGGCCATTTGTGCTTTCCTCCTTTCTTTGCACTTAAGATAGGAAAGTGAGCTTACCCAGAAGAGAGCAGGTGTGTACCAGGGTTGCCAGCCCTAGAAAGCCATAAGAAGCATGGAACTACAGAGACTGTCCTTAGAACACTGAATATAACTCCATTGCAGGAAAGAGTCTGTCAGCCCTTTGTTTCCACAGGTTATAACAAATGAAGCCTGGGATCCTGGGGAATTACCAGTACAAACAAAAGGTAAGAGTTAGGGATGGTTGGGCTGAAGCATACTTGATTCTTTTCATGTACATAAAAGCAGACACGCAAAACCATGGAGCAGAAGAGAGAGCTCAGAAATAAACCCAAGAATTTATGGTCAAGTAACTTCTGACAGGAAGCCACAATGGGGAAAGGATACGAGTTATTGGAGTTTCTTCAATTACTGGAGTTGGGGAAGTCGGACACCCACATGCAGAAGAATGGAGCTGGACCCTTATCTTCCACCACACACAACAGTCAACTCACAATGGATTAAAGACCTGAACGTAAAGCCTGAAACCATAAAACTCCGGAAGAAAACATAGAAGAAATCTCTTTGACATTGGTCTTGGCAATAACTTCTTAGATATCAAACAAAAAGTTCAGGCAACAAAAGAAAAAAATAAGCAAATGGGACTACAGCAAACTAAGGAGCTTCTGTACAGTAAAGGAAGCAATCAACAAAATGAAAAGGCAGCCAACAGATTGAAAGAAAATGTTTGTGAACCATCTACCTGATGGGGTTAATATTCAAATTATATAAGGAACTTACATGACTCAATAGCATAAAACTAAACAAAACAAAAAACAAATAAGACCCAAATAAAAAGTAGGCAAAAGACCCAAATAGACATTTTTCCAAAGATAACATAAAATGGGCCAACAAGCATTGCTCATGATGAGGGGTATGCAAATCAAGGCCACTGTGAGATGTTATCTCACACTTGCTAAGGTGGCTGCCGTCAGCAAGTCAAGGGATGAGTGCTGGAGGTTGTGAAGCAATAAGAACCCTCGTATTCTATCTGTGAGATTGTAGATTGGTATGGCCACTATAGAAAATAATATGGGTGTTCCTCAAAAAATTGAAAACAGAATTACCAGCAATCATCTCTCATATGATGCACTAATCTCTCATATGATCCAGCAATCTCTCCTCTGAGTATGTACAAAGGAAATGGAATCAGTGCCTTGTGACGTCTGCACTGCCATGCTCATGGCAGCGTTATTCACAACAGCCGAGTTATGAACACAACCCATTGACCAGTTGAAGGATGAATGAATGAAGAAGCTGTGATGTATGTATGGTGAAATTTTTTTTTTTTTGAGTTGGAGTCTCACTCTGTCGTCCAGACTGGAGTGCAGTGGCCACTCCCGGCCACCACAGCCTCGACCTGCTGGGCTCCAGCCATCCTTCTGCCTCAGCCTTCCAAGTAGCTGGAACTACAGGTGTGCGCTACCACACCCGGCTGAATTTTGATTTATTGTAGAGATAAGGTCTTGCCAAGTTGTCCAGGCGGGTCTCGAACCCACGGGCTCAGGCAATCCACTTACCTCAGCCTCCCAAGGTACGGGATTACAGGCTGAGCCACCGAGCCCGGGCCTATGGTGAAATATTATTCAGCTTTGAAAAGGAGGTATATTTGTGACAACATAGGTGAACCTAGTAGACATTACACTTAGTGAAATAAGCCAGACACAGAAAGGAAAATATGGCATGATCTCACTTATGTGTTGAATGAAAAACAAATTGAATACATAGAAACAGTAGACCAGGCACGGGGACGGGGAGAAAAATGAAAAGATATGATCAGAGGTGCAGACTTGGGTTATGTCCTGAGATCTGTGCAGCAGGAGGACGTTAGTTAATAACACCATATGGTGAACATTTGCTAAGAGTGGATTTTAGGTGCTCTTACAAAAGAAAGCAACCAGGAACCATGGAAGGTGATGGATATGAAAATTGCTCACTTGTTGGGCTCATTTCACTGAGGATTTGCATATCAAACACTGTATTGTACACCTTAAATTCATTTAACAAAGAAGTTCCAGCCGGGCTCAGTGGCTCAGCCTGTAATCCTGCGCCTTTGGGAGGCTGAGGTAAGTGGATTGCATGAGCCCGCGGGTTCGAGACCCACCTGGGCAGCGAGATCTCATCTCTACAATAAATCAAAAAAATCAGCCGGGCGTGGTAGCGCATGCCTGTAATTCTGGCTACTTGGAAGGCTGAGGCAGAAGGATCGCCGGAGCCCAGTAGGTCGAGGCTGCGGTGGCCGGGAGTGGCCACTGCACTCCAGTCTGGGCGACAGAGTGAGACTCCAACTCAAAAAATAAAATAAAATAAAATAAATAAAAAAGTTCCACCTTAGTAATAATCCTGGAAACAATGATTAAAACAATGGTAAAATATTTATTATAACAAATAAGGGATTTGTTTTTCTGTTTAACACCCAAGGTGTTGGGCATTTTTATACATCCTTAGCTGGGATAAGTAGATATAACTTAATGCAATTTGTATTATATACTGAGAACATTAAAGTGCGCATACCTCTCACTCAGCCATTTCTGCCTCAAGAGAACAGAAATGTGATTATTAATCACTTGGTGAAATTCTGAATTGTTTTTATTCCTATCCTTGTATATTTTATTTTCTATATATATATATATATATATACAGTTAGAATAATATACTTTAAAATTTAAAAATATCCTATTGATTTTGCATGAATAACTTGGATACCCGAACAATAAAACTTCTAGGAACATAATTAAATACTGTATTAGTATAGCTGGGAAGAGGCACCTGATTTAAGCCAAGCCCTTAGGATAGATGGTTAAACCTGCTTGAGACAGGACATGGAATACTTTACCAGCAAGAAGATTCAACTTGCCAAATATTTGCAGGGAAAATGCTATATTTTTTCAAAGGAAAAAAAAAACCCACCTTATAGTAAGACTTGAAAACAGCATTCCTCAAAGTGTGATGTCAAATGTAAATGCAAATCACCTGGAGTTGTTGTTTACACGTGCATCTTTGAGTGCCAACTAAACCACACTGGCAAGGCCCCAGGCACAGGGCCCTGGGCTTGCTGCTCACCTGGTCCTCACATTGCTCTCAGGCACCAGGCTCAAGGATTGCATTACAGAAAAGTGAAAGCGCATGGCATGTGTTGATAACTGCAGATAATTTAGTGCCACTGATTATAGGTTCAGGTAATAGGAGAGGCCTCTGGAGAGGAATGTCCTGACTGGGTCCTCCGTGCCACACCAGGGGCTCGGCTGGAACAGGAAGATTCCAGAGGTAGCCACCAAAGAGTTCTAAGCAGAAAAGTAGCCTTTCCTGAAGGATTACGCTGGTATCAGTGTGGATGACTAGATACGGAGCAGATGTAGGAAGGAAAACTGGGGAGGAGTTTAATTTTTCCGGTATAAGATAAGGAGGATTAGAGAACACTTAAACAGCTGTACTACGTGATCAGTGTGGGCAAAGGGAGAAGAAATAATCTGGATGATTCTGATCTTCATGCTTGCCTGTTTTCGTCTCTAATTTCATAACAATACATACACAAAAGCTATTTTAAAGCTATAGCTCTGTACTTTCCTACTTTTCCTTTTTTTTAAACTTTTTGTTTTTTGGTTTGTTTGTTTTTTATTTCCTTTTGTTTTTCTTATTTTAAAAACGTGGGGTACAATTCAGGATTACGTATATAAGTGGTCTTCATATAGGTAAAGTTTGGGCCTCCCTTTGGCCCTCACCTCACCTGGTTTGAGATCAGGTACCCTTATTGATGTTATGTGCCCCCACTCCTTCCCCAGGCAGTTTCTGGCTACTGCCAATCCCTTTCTTATAGTATTGTGGAAAATGTTCAGGGTCTACTTATGAGTGAGAACATGTGGTACTCAGTTCTTTGTTTCTGTGATAGATCACTGAGTATGATAGACTCTAAATCCATCCATGTTGCTGCAAAGTCCTTCTTTATGGCTGTGTAATATTCTATCATGTATATGTACCACATTTTTTTTTAATCCAGTCCAGTTTCAACAGGCAGCACGATTGGTTCCATATGTTTGCTATTGTGAATAGTGCTGCAATAAACATGCGTGTGCAGGTATCTTTTTCATAGAATGACTTGAGAATCAACATTGTTAAGATGTCCATCCTACCCAAGGCAATCTATAGATTCAATGCAACACCCATTAAATTGCCAACATCATTCTTCTCAGACCTGGAAATGGCAATAAAGAAATTCCTGCTTCTCCTTGTTTCTGTCACAGGGCCTGTGTTTTACTAGAAACATGAAGCTACGTGGCAGATTCCTGCCCCTCTCGTGGTATCCACCTGCTGACAGTGGGCCCTGAGAGCTCAGCAGGCCTCCTTCTGATGCTGAGTTTTGGGTCTGCTCCCTGGCACATTTGAGATTTGTTTCAGGATGTGCCACAGCTGAAGTTTCTGCAGCCGTTGCAACATGGGACAACCACACCAGAGGCTTTCCTCTGGCAGTGACTCAGAGGCTTTCCTCTGGCAGTGACCCCCCGACTAACCGAGGCTGTGGTTGGAACTCCACAGGACGGTGGGTGGGGACAGCAAACAACTTGAGACCTGTGGCCACAGTTGCTGTGGTTGAATGTTGTGATAGTGTGTGCATGAGGGGACACGAGGGGCAGTCCAGGATAATTTTTTTTTTTTGAATACACAACTATCCTGTTAAAAGCCGTCCCACTCCTATTTTGCCTTTTTGTATTGCAGCACTTCTAGTTGGGCTGCCCGGGAAAGCTGCGGCTATGACTTGCCTTCACTGTGATAAGAAGGAACTCCCCTCCAACTGCAGAGTGTCCCGTGGCTGCTTCATTTATTTCCTAATTAAACTAAAATGGCAGAGGTTTGAGTATCAGAATGGCTGTATCAGAGGACACACTTCCTGCCAGTTCTGTCGGTTGAGATGGACCCATGGTCCCATGTAGGCTTTGGTTCCAGGAGGGAAGTGGCAGCAAACACCATACCTGGCTCCCTTTGGGGGTTCCACAACCCCCCGAGTTCCCAAAGGCTCCGCATCACTCACAATCCAGAGCACACTCAGGATCCTTCCACTATTATCATTCTCAAAAACCACCAAACTGTAAATACAGGCCTCACTCAACCTAAAACCTTCTAGTGGCAGGCTGCTTTTTGTCGTTAAGCCTCATGTTCTCTGTGTGTGTGTGTGTGTGTGTGTGTGTGTGTGTGTGTGTGTGTGTGTGTGTGTGTATCTATATGTGTAATGTCTGTATGTACACTATATATACAAGTATGTCTTTTTTAAAGCACTCTCCCTGCCCTTTTTCAAAGATGCCTGGTCCTGGCACTGTCCAACACTACAAACTTGGCAGTTTCCTTCCCTTGGTGTCTTAGAACTTGCTCCCAGATCCTCAATACCTCCCCATCATCTGGCCGCACGAGAGTAAGACCTTGACTAACTTCAGGTTTGCTTTTTTCCTATTTCTTCAAGGACAACATAGCCTCATATCAAGAAGCAAACCCTGTCCACAGCCAAACTTTCACAGAGGTGATGGTGACCTGTTGAGTTCAGGGACTTTCGGCTCATTTCCTGCGAGGTCGTTCCCTCAAGTCCTCTTATGCAATGATCGAGCCTCCACTGATCATCACCACCTGGATTTTCACTTCCATCAGGGTGTGTCTGTCACACACCACATTCATTAGGTGGAATTCTATGTATGAGTAACTTTCATATACTGTTTTCCCTATGGAACAATTTTTAAAGAATAATCAAAAAAAGGATGAAGTGCTTCATTCTTCTCATTAACTTATCAGTTTTCAAAGTAATGAGATCATAACCTAGAAACCTCCACAAGTCACCAAGGAGGTGTGTGTGTGTGTATGTGTGTGTGTGTTCATGAACACACAGATTTGCATATACTTATATGTATGTATTTATTCACTATTTGCTTTGATGTTCATATGGCCTTATTTTAGGTTCGTGGTTGCTCCTTAATATCACCCTCCTGTTTTTGTAATATGGTCCATTCAGCTTTGAGAGGTTCCTTGATTCTGGATTAAGATGATCCAGGTTTGTTCTACATATTTCCTGCCCCAGACCTGGATTCAGCTACGTCTCTTTAGTGAGACACAGGGCTGAGACCACAGTCTGGGCAGCTGGTGTACTTACTGCCCCCAAGGCGCCATGGTTTCAAGGACTTTTCAATGGAAAGTGGGAAATATATAATTTTTTGATAGAGAAAATTAGTTATGAGTTTATACAAATATTTTAAAATCCAATTTAACAAAGGTTTTGCTTAATTTCTTTAATGTTATACTTGTTTCCCATTTTCCCTTAACAGTGAATATCTTGATTTCTAAAGAAACATAAATACATATATTTTGCTATAACATAGTATTCTATATATAATAGATTCAAAATAACACCACCAACATTATAATTTTTCTTACCATAGATTACATTTCCCAAATGATATAAAGTCAATATACTAATTTTGAAATTCACTGAAAATAAGTATACATCCTTTGTGTAGTTATGCCACTACTTGATATTTAGTTGGGTTAAAATATTTGTTTTCAATGTTTAAAGGAAGGCTTTTGTTTTCTATTTAATTCTGATTTTCAATTATGTAAAATATTTACAGGGCCCAAGATCAAAACTAATTAACAAGGTATTCACATAAATTTTATCACCATACCTGAATGAGTATGCACTGTTGGTGATAATTGGTACAACTTCTATGGAAAACAATATGGAGATTTCTCAAAGAACTGAAAATACAACTACCATTTGACCCAGCAATCCCACTACTGGGTATCTACCCAAAGGAAGTCAGTATATAAAAAAGACACCAGCACTCATATGTTCATTGCAGCACTATTCAGAATAACAGAGTCATGGACCCAACTTAAGTGCTATCAACAGATAACTGGATGAGCAAAATGCAGTATAGACACACCATGGAATACTGCACAGCTGTAAAAAAAAAAAGCATGAATCATGTCTTTTGCCGCAATAGGGTTAGAGCTGGAGGCCAAAACCTCCTAAGTGAGTTAACTCAGAAACCAAAAATCCCACACTGCATATTTTCACTTACAAGTGGGAACCAAACAATGGGAATACCTGGACATGAAGATGGAAGTGAGAGACACTGAGGCTCCAGATGGGAGGAGGGAAAAGGTTGAAAACTACCTGCTAGGGATGACGTTCACTGTCTGGGTGACGGCCACATTAGAAGCCCATGCCTCACCACCATGCAACATGCCCATGTAACAAACCTGCACACACGCCTCCAAATCTATGACAATTTAAAAATTGTATCTCCATATCTGTCTACTCCTCTGTTCCCTCCCTCTCACTCTAGGTGACTATTTCTAATATCTGTAATACTTTCTGTGATGTTTGTATGTTTATGTGTATTGTTCTAAGTCCTGTTTTTTTTAAATATGTCCTGGTGGTCGGATGATATCCAGACAGAGATATTTTGCTCATTCCTTATCCATAGTATCTTCAACCAATCCCTTATCAATGAGTTAAAAAAAAAAAAAACTTTGGATGCATTTTTAAATGCGGGCTTGTTCAAACAAAGAACAGATGCATTTATAACTTTGCTAAATAAGGGGCATCCTTTTAAGCATGTTAATCTTGCCACAAAAATGTAAAAATGTTGAAAAATATGTCATTACAGGAAAAAAATTATTTCACTGGAATGTTCATATTTAATCCAGAACAATTTATTAATGGAATTGAAATTATTAAATGTAGGCATGATTCCTGACTTAATATAAAGAAACACCTTAAACATTACAAAAATTTTAGCAACCTAGGGGTCTCCAATCCATTA
The DNA here is from genome assembly GCF_000164805.1 of Carlito syrichta. NCBI lineage: Eukaryota > Metazoa > Chordata > Mammalia > Primates > Tarsiidae > Carlito > Carlito syrichta. The sequence goes on from NW_007255698.1 coordinate 284,537, forward strand.
TGTCATATGAAACAATATAACAACAGGAAAACTTGTAATAACCATCTGTCTGTATGTCTACACAAACATATACATGTAAGTGGAGATAGACAGGTATAGATTAATAAAGCAATAGATAAAGGTATCTTTTTTTCCCAAAGAAGGACATTTCTGATTTTAATAAATTGACCAGTTTTTTAGTTCAGTCAAAAAAGTTATTATCTTCTAAATAAACCCCCTTATTCACTCCTCACACTGCAATCTAATTCAATAAAATGGGAACACTGGTATTAGCATCTACATAACAGCACTGGGAATATTGTTTAAAGTGCTGGTGACGACTTTGTCTTTTGGGGCCTAAAATATAATGTAAATTTTAAATGTAAAATGAAACTTAGTTGCGAGTCCTTTTTTATTAAATGCTCAATACATTAAAAGCACATGATTATACTGTCTCGTGCTGTTTGGGTTACTATTTTCTTTTGAAGTCAGGAACAATAACCCCAAGAACTGGGTGAGTCATATTTGCTTTTACATATTACACATGGCAAGAATTCAATCTTACAAACAGTTGAACAGTAAACGAAAAAGGGTAGATTCACATTTGAATAGCAGGTAGTTATGTATTAAAAAAAAACACAGAAAAAAGTGACTTGTATCGATAAAAGCTGCTGAATAAATCACTAGTGACTCATTTCCGTGTGCTGCCCTATTACTCTTCAGATCTAACCACAAGGCAAGTAAGTGTCCACGAGATGACGAACAAAAACATGTTTAAAATTGCTTCTTCTGCATTTTCCGTCTTCTATTGGCAAAGAGAAGCTTTGGCACCTTCGTTTTCTTCTTCAAGACTAAAATCAAAAAAGTAACAATTAAAATCATCCACCTCTGGTCTGCTGGCCCACTACACATCACCGTTTCTAACAGGCCCCGTCACCTTATTAATGATGGTAAAGTCAGTTAAACTGGTGACACACGCGGTTAATAACATCTTTCCTCTAGAATATGAGGACACAGCCACTGTCTACTGTGGCTTGCTGGGGAAGGCATTTTGACAAAGCCAAGGGGCGCCGAGGGTCTATTTATGTAGAAGTGGCCTCAATACGGCTACTTGTAATAAGTAACAATGAGTGCATAAAAATATAATTGTGCTGATGAATCACGTATGCAGCTCGTCTAACAGCTGGATAAGAGAGAACCGTCTACCTTTCACACAGGCGTGTCTACAGTCCTTACTGCTGACAAAGTTGTTGTCATTCCCCCCACAGCCAGTGTAGGTGAAGGCTTCACAGTCTCCGTATCTCGGGTTGAAATAATAGCGAGTCACATTCGCAGAGCACAGCCCCTCATCTTTTGGGCTGTAGCAGAATGATGGACCTTTATAAAATAGAAGACAAAATGACAAATGCTATAACACAAGAATTTTTAAAACTGTGGTGATTACTGAAGGAACTGAAAAGAATCCAATCCCATGGATGCCTCATGCAGAGTCCAAAATATCATATTCAACCATTTCAAAAGGTCTTCCTCAAAGTGCAGGCATGCGTCCATGCTATATTTTAGAGATGCTAAATTCTGATAAATGGTATAGAATTTATTGTGAAGCCGTGTCTTTGTATTCTTTAAATGTAAAAAGAAATTAAACCCCCAAGCCAGGTATGGTCAGGTAAAGATGGGCTAAGTTTCAAGGATAATGTATGCTTTGGTACACTTTTTTTGCATTGGTAGTTGTATTTTAAACGTTTTCATCAGCACTTTTTCTATTACTAATCAAGAATGCATGCATCTAATTTCCAAGCAACCACTGAAACAAAATAGTTACATCCTCACAAACTTAAGAGGACACAACAGCGGTCATGTCCCCGCTAATTCAAGATTTTGCATTTTCAGTATTGTATAGGTACAGAGCTTCCCTGCAAGCTCGGCCAAAGCACATTTTCCTTGTTTGTGGAATTATTTTTATCCGTGTGTCTCTGGTGTGCTTGGAAGAAACGCCTGTATTGTCTCCCATTGCAAATACTGAACACCCTCCACAAAGCCTATCGTTCCAAGGTGGGGGTGGAAGTAGGCCAGGAGATACAAGGAGAGGAGAGAACAGCAGTTCAGAGCTCCATGAGCTGCAGTGGGCGACTACTGAGCTGCTGAGGTCTAGTCACACACTCTGGAAAGACCTTTTCAAGTCTCTCCAACTTAATTTTGCACGGATTCTACCATCTCAGATAAATAACTGATTCCATACAGACCTGAGGTCATCACATTCATTAGTGAATTCTGTCGTGTTTTATGTGTAATTGAGCAGTTGAGACAGAGTTTTAGAGACACCATGCAGAAGAGGCAGCAGGGAAGGATCTGACCATGGCTTGTCCCTTTCCAGTCCCTGAGGCAAGGATCTGACCATGGCTTGTCCCTTTCCAGTCCCTTTCCAGCCTGAGGCAGCAGGCAAGGATCTGACCATGTCTTGTCCCTTTCCAGCCGCTGGCTTGGTAAGAAATGTGAGACCACATTGCCTGAGCCCGCGGATTCAAGACCAGCCCGGGCAACTTGGCAGGACCTCGTCTCTACAATAAATCAAAAATTAGCCAGGTGTGGTAGTGCGCATCTGTAGTTCTGACTACTTAGAAGGCCGAGGCAACATAATTGCCAGAGTCCAGCAGGTCAGCACTGGAGTGGCCGTAGCATGCCACTGCACTGGAGCCTGGGTGATGGAGTGAGACTCCAACTCAAAAAAAAAAGAAAGAAAAAAAAGAAAAAGAAATGTGAGATCATGAAGTGAGGACCATGGTCATTTCACATTAGACTGAGGTTGTTCACTTGGATTAATACAGAAAGAAAATGGAAATGCCAGAGAAATCATATTTACCTTTCTTTGGTGCGCAGAAGCCCATACAAGTAGCTTCATCAGGAAACCGGTTCTTGTTCCGGTTCTGGCGACACCCACTGGAGAGCCTCTCGCAGGTCATTGAGCGCAAGTTGAAGAAGTATTCTTCCCGGGGCTCCCTGCACTGGGTGCTGGCGACTTCCAGCCGGCAGATTTTGGGAACAACTAGGAAAAGGAAGGTAACAAAACAATGTCACAGGCAGCCTTCTTGGATGCTCAAGCGGTTAAGTCTGTTAAATTTTCACTGTTTTCAAAAACCATAGGGGAAAGTACTCAGATCTAGTGCTGGGATCATAAATCCCAAAAGGCTGCCCCTCCTGCAGGGACTTGGCTTTCTTTCCTGACAGTCTTTACAGCTGTCTCAGCCAGCAGTCCTTCACGGTCAGTGGAGGCTCTGGATCTCTGAGGTGTCTGACTGCTTCTACATGTGAAGCTAATCAAAGCCCACTCCCATGACATACCCTATCCCCTGGCTCGGTTCCCGGGATGGCAAAATCCTGTGCTCTGTCACAGACCTTAACACATAGAAGAAAAATTTAAAAATAAGGGGAAATGGAACACAGCCTTGTGATTCGCCACCATATCCCAAAACTAGCCCAGGACACATTTGGGCCTCAGGGGACAAAGGTGGCTAAGTCACACTCCTGTCATAAGACCCATGAAAGGACTTCAGGCCAACGGATGGTCCACAGGAGGAGAGGGCGTCCACAGGGACAAGGCAAAACCGTAGTGCAGAAGCAGGAAAAAACACGAAAGCTTTTGTGTGGCACCTGCCGCATGACCCCTGCCTCTGTCACAACCCAAGGCAAAGGGAGGGGTTTCCCTGAGCCACCTGCACTGACTCTCAGGAGGGAGGACAGAGCAATGGTTATGAGCCCCTGATCACCTCAGAGGCCTGAAACCCAGGGATCTTAATGCTTCAGAAAACACAGCTGGACTTTCCAGGCAATCACTCTTTCTCCTGCAGCAGGGAGCACTCACCTCCCTCCTCCAGCCAGGAGCACTCACTCTACATCCTCCAGCCCTGAGCACTCTCCACCCTCTAGCCCTGAATACTCATTCTCACTCCTCCAGCAGGAGCACTCACTTCCCTCCTCCAGGCAGGAGCAGTTTCTGTCTTCCAGCCCTGAGAACTCACCTCCCTCTTCCAGTTGGGAGCACTCTCCATCCTCCAGCAGGTAGCACTCACTCTCCATCCTCTAGCCCTGAACACTAACTCTCCCTCATCCAACAGGAGCACTCACCTCCCTCCTCCAGACGGAGCACTTTCTTTCAGCCCCAAGCATTCACCTCACTCCTCCAGTGGGAAGCACTCACCTTCCCTCCTCCAGCCTCAAGCATTCATTCCCCTTCCTCAGTGGGAGCACTCACTCTCCTTCCTCCAGTAAGAGCACTCACTCTAAATCCTCCAGTCCCAAGCACTCACTCCCCCTCCTCCAGCGGGAACACTCACTATCTATCCTCCAGCAGGCCTCTTCACAGGCTGCCCGGGACTCGAAGTTGTTGGCGTTGCCGTAGCAGCCTCCGAACATGAATGGGCGGCAGCTCTGTGTGTGCCTGTCATAGTAGTAGCTGGGAATCCTGGCGCGACAGGGGCCCTCGTCCAGGGGCAGGAGGCAGACCTCCGCGTTGTTTCCTGGGGAGGCAGAGAGAGCACAGGGAGGTCAGATCTCCTGGGAGAAAAAACGGTGCCAGAATTCGTCCTGCCGCTTCCCAGGGAGCGGCCTCTGCCGCGGGAAAGTGCCTCCCGGCCGGGAGGGCATGGGGGTTCGCGGGGCCCAGGGTCTGCCGAGAAGGCGCCGGCGGGGAGAGCTCCAGCCGGCCGGTACCTGCGGGTGCTTGGGGGGCACCGCTGGGCGCGGCCCCCATCAGCAGCGGCAGGAGCAGACACAGTGCCTGGACGGGGTCCATGGCGCCGGGCCGGAAGGGTGCGAGTTCTGGGGCTCGACGGTTGCGGGAGGCGTTCTTCTCTAGGCGTGCGCCCTCTCCTCTGGGGATGCGCCCTTTTGGCGGGGTGCAGGTCCCGTCTGGGCCCGGCTGCGGCGGGGCTGCGCGCTTTAAGGGTGCGTGTGTGGCCTCCCCCGACGGGCGGGGCGGCCGGGCTGATTCACGCCGGCTGCGCCCCCGTCGCCCCCGCCCGGCCCAGCGCAGAAGGAAGTCCCCACCGAGGTGAAGAGTTGAGCCCGCCTCCCTGCTCCCTCCCAACTTTCCCTTGCACCCGCGGGATGCGGAGGGGCTGGTGACGGGAAACCGGTGGCGGGAGAAAAGCGACCCGCGGACCGCGGCGCTGCCGGGAAGCTGAGTCCACGGCCGGAGAAGGCCTGAGGATCTCGACTGCGGACCCTTCAGATCCGCATGGGAGGCCATGCTGTCTAGCAGCATTGACACACAGAGATTTCTTTTCTTTTCTTTTCTTTTTTTTTTTTTTTTGAGTAGGAGTCTCACTCTCTCGCCCAGACTGGAGGGCAGTGGCCGCTCCCTCCCACCGCAGCCTCGACCTGCTGGGCTCCGGCGATCCTTCCGCCTCAACCTTCCGAGTAGCTGGAACTACAGGCGTGCACTACCACGCCCGGCTAATTTTTTGATTTATTGTAGAGATGTGGTCTCGCCTGCCCAGGCGGGTCTCGAACCCGCGGGCTCAGGCCATCCACTCACCTCAGCCTCCCAAAGGCGCGGGATTACAGGCTGAGCCACTGAGTAGTAAAAGGCGCTCGACACGCCTCAAGCACAGCGATTGGAGGCGGTGCCTCTGCCTCTCCAGGCAGCAAGGAGAACCTCTCACCCCAGAGGTTCCCTGGACCCTCCCGTCAGTCCCCTTGCGGCCACCGCGGGGCTCTTCTGGCTTCCGTCTACTACGGGCTGGTTTATCTGTGCTGGAATTGCACCTTGTGGATGGAGTCCGAGTATGTGCACCGTGTGGTACTTCTCAGGAACGATTGTTTTGGGATCCATCCACTTCACCGTGCATATCAGCCGTGTGTCCTTTAACCCCTGGGAGGTAGTCCCAGGTATGGATGCCCCTGATGTGATACTGTCTGTTCCTTTCATCCCGAGTGACTGAGGTAGCCGTGTTGTTGGTATACCCTGCACTGGGCCTCTGTGCTGTTTCCAGTTTGGCACTGTTGTGGATAAAGCTGCTTGTGTAGATTCGCAACATCTATTATTCTCGAATGAAATACCCAGAAATACTAGAAACTGCCTGAAGGTTTTTGAAGTGATGCCTGATCTTACACCCCACAGGGGTGGTGGTGGTGTTTTTGGAGATGAAAGGGGAATCAGAGAGTAGTTGCTGGGTCAGGGCTTTGGCCGGGTCTGCCCCCTCTGCACATACTTTAACATCTTACAGCTTTAAAGTTCACTCCTTTGGCAGTTTAGCCTGTGACCTTTTTTTGTACAAAAACTGACAGTGAAATGTTACGTGAAATATTCAGTATCTTTTAGATGAACATTTTAATGGGTTCCCAATGAACTGTTTCCCTCTCTCCCCTTTTCTTCTTGTTCTGTTCAACATTCTCCAGGAAAATGGTCATTCTTCTCTTGAGGACACTGTGGAGTTTACAGGAGTTTCTCTCTCAGGTTTCTGGGAAGTCCTGAAAAGTGCAGGACACTTACTCACAGCAGGTTAATAATCTGGGATATTTGGCACATTGTACTCCTTGGGCCGGTTTCAACCATCCTGATGTCATATTATAGAGTCTCATTCCTACGAAACCTAACTTGATCTGGAAATGCTGTGATTAAGAGTGACAGTTGCAGCCCTGAGGGTGAATGTTTAACCACCAGCACTCCCAGAGGGAAAAGGGGATGTGTGTGTGTGTGTGTGTGTGTGTGTGTGTGTGTGTGTGTGTGTGACTGACTCCCACAGTGTGAGCTCTCCTGGAGGTCCGCTTCACAATGCCGCTGCAGGAACACACCCATTATTCTTTAGAACCTGAACTGGTGTGGGCGCTGGCCCACCTACCTTTGAGCAGCCAGTCGGTTTCGTCAGAGAAGAGTCGAATTCGATCCTCCCAGTCCTTTTGAAAGATTTTTAGGGAAGGGACATTTTACCAGTTATTTAGCCAGGATCATGTCCAGGAGAAAAAGTTGACTTGGCTTCAAACCTCCCTATTCCCATTCTCCTGAATATGGTCAAATGTATCTCTAAACTGTACTCCAGCAACAGTCAAGGACTGATTCTTTGTCACAGGTGTCCTTCTGCAATTACTTCTGTCATTTTTCTCTGTTCTCTGCAACTGGACACTTTGGATTATCTTTTGCTCACATAGAAAGATGCGTCTTTTGAATCAGGCAGATGCTTCTGGAACATGCATGGTGCAAGGAAGAGGTTGAACTGGGAGTCTTGGGAGAGCTGGGCTTTACTCCCTGCTACTGCTACTGTGGGTGAGTTCCTTAAAACTCTCTATTTCCATTTCCTTCCCTAATAGACACCATAACTCTTTCCAGATGCATGATGAGGATTCAACAGAAAGTCCCTGTGTACCATCCAAGAGATTGTCTCAGCCCCCTACACATGGGCACAAAATCCAACCGGATCATCTGTACCCCAGTTCCCACGGAGATCCTGAGCAGCCCTGAGAGAGTGTTACCCCCACCAGGAGGCAGCAACGTGAACGGGCCTTTAGAACTGATCCTGTAGCCTCACTCCTTCAGCTTATCTCCGTGGCCATGCCCCTAGGCTACCTCCTACTCAGGAAGGTGTCACCCCAGTCAGATGTCATTTTGTGGTTGTCTCTTCCAGGGGAATGAGCTTCGGGGGCTCTCAGCCAGAGCAGAAGACAGCCCATTCAGGGCTGCTGTGTGAGGCATGGAGAGGGTGAAGAGGACAAGCCGACCTCCCCCTTCTGTGGTGGAGTCTGTAGACTCAGGTTGAAATGGTGCACAGAGAGGTGCTCCAGAAATGCCAGTGTCCTCTTTTTCTCTGCCAAATGGGTGCATCATTAAAACCTGCACAACTGATAATAAAAAAGCATGGCATATACACAATGGAATATTACAGTCATAAAGAAGGACAAAATTATGAATTTCACAACAATTTGGATGGACTTAGAGTCCATCATACTCAGTGATCTATCACAGAAACAAAGAACTGAGTACCACATGCTCTCACTCAAAAGCAGACCCTGAACATTTATCATAATACTATAAGAAAGGGATTGGTAATAGGGACACTGCCAGGGTGGGGGTGGGGGGCACACTTCATCAATAAGGGTACCTTATCTCAAGCCAGGTTAAGTGGGGACCAAAGTGAGGCCCAAACTTTACCTATACAATGACCATTTGTATACCTAACCTTGAATTGTACCCCACATCTCTAAAATGAAAATTTTTAAAAAGCAAAAACAAAAAACCTCCACAACCGCTGATGGGGGAAGGAGTATTGAACAAGTGGGATTGTCAGAAGTTTCAGATTGTAAAGCCAGGTCACAATGGAAACAAAGAAACAAACAAAAAATCTCCTCTTAAATTCAGAACACTTGAGTGTTTTATATTCTTGAAAAAGACATCTTCCAACTTAAGAGGAATCAGAACTTCCTAGGGACTACCTTGACCTTGCTGAGTTTATACTTAGGGCATCCTGGAAGGAGCAAAGTGACTCCCACAATCAGCCTCCAAAGGGATGTCACAGCACTTCCATCCGCTGAAGCCCATGTCTCTGCCCAAAGATCACCATGGGACTGAGGAAAAGAGTCCCTGGGTCTAAAATCAGCAGGCAGTGCAAGACTGGAGGTGACCAGGAAGCAGCCACCCAGGTGGCCTCGCCGGTGCTGCACCAAGTGAGTGGCACTGATTGTGGCTCCAGACAGAGGCTCAAGAAGCCTAGAGCCCATAAAAATGAGGTGTAGACGTCCCATCACTGGCATGACGAATGGAACTGCAAGGATAATCATTTTACGGTGTGAGTAGACACCTGGAAATACACGGTGTCTGGCCATGTTTACTTTCCATGGGTGTGGGCTGAGCTGAGACCAAAACCCACAGCTCTGGACTCTTAGCCCTGTCTTCTTTCCACTGCACTGAGGCCTAAGATCTTTCAACTGCACCAAGACCTAGAGTAGAACACGAAATACCAGAATTAAAAAGCATGTAGCCACAGGGAGCCCAGGGGCAGCTCTGCATGTGTCAGATCATGGTTTCTGATCTTCTCACCCTCACCTTTGCCCCACATGAATGGACATGAAGTTGCTCTGGAACATGTAAGCCCCTCCCAAGCCTGGACTTCCTCTATCCTCTGAGAGCCCCACAGGCTTGGAGGGTGACCGGGAGTCAAAGGATGGCAGGGAGGCAGGTGGTTATCTTCACCATCAGGCACCTTAGGGAGAGGTGGCATGTCGGACTCATGAGTGATGGCATTTGATTGAGCCTGTGATCTGGGAATGCATGTTACAGAACATAGCCATTTAAGGAGTTGCACAAATAATGCCTTAATAAACTCGGAGAGTTCTTGCTGCCTGTTGGTTTAAGGCCTGCCAACATAAACCCTGAAATGGGTCCAACTGGCACGAACTAATACACATGCCTGCTAAGAAAGGCAGCTGACCTCTCCTGAGAGGTAACTGGCATGAGGGTTTTGCTCAAGTTTGGGCAATTCCTCCACCAAGAGGCTCCGTCCGACCTGGCTGTGTGGGCCGAGGCAGCGTGTGCTCGGATGCGCCCTCTACACCTGAGAGCGGTCGTGAGGAAAGACAGTCCTGTGAAAGGATCCCTGCCCAGCATTCCTATTTTCCTTCTACTTAGAAAGAGAGACGTAGTGGTGGTGTGGACAGTGTTTCTCGCTGTGGTCATTTTTCCACTCACCTAGTCAACAATGAACTGATTCAGTGTGACAGACTGAGGGAGCACATTAGGGATCTCGTAGTATGCAGGGCTGACAGATGAACTACAGCCCAGCCACAATATCGTGTCTTTAATACCATATCTCAAACATGCACCAGGCTCTGTGGGATCATAGAGGGGAAAGCAGTGCAGTGTAAGCAGAGCTCAGTCAAAGCCAAGTCCAATCCATGCAAACCCACCTGGCACTGCTCCCCCCATGCCCATGGGACAGAGAGGCGCGTGTGTTTTCTGGCTGGTTAGTCATTTAGGTGCTGTGGCTCAGCCAAAGCATGCCTTCTGAGAGGGGTCAGATCTCAGAAAGCCCTTTTCTCTGCCTCCTGGGTTTACATTCCTTCAAGTGCCATCATGCCCTCTCAGGACACAGACCATCTCTCCTCTCACTCAGGTTGCTGCATCTTTGTGCCTGGCATAAGAAGGTTGGGGCAGCTTTTAGACTGTTTTATCCAAGACCTCCCAGCACAGAGCAGCCTCACCACCTGCCCCCAATTCCAGCCTGGGCTACCAAGCTTCTGGCATGTCAGGTACAGGGAAAGGAAGAGAAATGTCCCCCAGCTCCTGGATGCCATGTGGAAATGCCATAGCAATGGCAGTGCTCATGGCTGTTACACTGCTGGAGAGTGTGCACTGTGCTCTGAGTGTATTAGCTTTTCATATCCCCACAATAACCACTTAAGTGAGATACTTTAGACTCCCCACTCTGCAAGGCAAAAGCTGAAGCATTTGATGGACATGTGACTTGCCCAAAGCTATCTATTAGCACAGGCAGTCAAACCCTGACTCCTGGTCTCACGGATGCATTAACACAGGCCAAAGTCAAGCTCATCATATGCAACACCTCCTGGTTCGGGCCCCGGGTGCAGTACCTGGACAGCTCTATCTCCACTTTCTTTTTTATGCAAACATAAAGTTCATAATTCATTCCTAGCGCAAACAGGCAGCTACCATTTAGACGTGTTGCCATAATGCTGTAAGCAGAACATCTGCCAAAATGGATAATCAGATTAGAGGATTGAGAGGGTTAATCACTAAAGTCCTCATTTTCAGGGTTATATTTAGCAGAAAGTAATGGACCTTGACCTTTTAAATGTGAAGACAGATACCTTTTGTTTCAAATATATTGTATTGGTATAAGACACCTCGAAGCTCGTGTTTGCTAACGGTAATTACTAAAGCGCCGTATGCCCTCCAAAGTTGCACTTGTCCCAGCTCCGTGGAAGCACTTTTGTGTCTTAAGTCACACAGGGGGACAAGCTGCTGCTTGGGGCGGGGCGAGGCGGTAGCTGTGGTTGGAGGGGGACCTCTGCTAGGACTTGCACTGTTTTATGTTTTCTCTTCCTGACAATAAGCTGAGGAAGACTGAGTGGACCAGGAAGCCTGTGTTGAGGACTGAGCACACAGCCCAGACCACACACTGAACCACATGGGACAGGGTGTTGCTTGTGAGTCTTACTGTCCTTGGTCTTCCTTCCTCCCAGTGGTGGTGACGTCTAGCCCAGTCCAAGGCAGGCCCTGGGCTGCTGCAGGGCCTTTGTTCTCTTCCTCTGGGAGGACTTCCCTCCCCCCATTCTCCCAGTCTCAGCTCTGCACTCTCTTGCTCTTCCGCACACACCCGGGTCTTGCTTTTTCTACCTGGACATCTTTATTGCTGACTGTTTTCCAGCCCACCCTGAAGTCCACATCTGAGTGTGTCCCTCTCCTATTGGTGCCCCTTTTCACTGCTCCCTTTCCCAGCCACATTTGTCAAAACGTGCTCCCCACTGTCTGCCTCCAGCTCCTCCTCTCTGTCTTTCCCACATTCTACTCCAATTACACTTCCATCTTCCATCGTGGGAAGAGGAAGAGCCGGAAGTGCTGTCGTCAAGGGCAACGGTTGTTGCCACATCCTACCAGACCTCTTCTGAGGTGACAGGGCATCAGGATCCAGACATGAGACACCCCAGGCAACTGCCCCTGAGGTCAGCCAAGGCCACATGTTCCACTCACACTTTGTGTAACTGCTTTTTAGTATTTGCCAATTTCACATCCTTTATCGTTCTTACAACATTTTTCTCAGTCTTCAAGATACCACATACTTCTGGTTTTCCCCTGCAGAGTTGACTGCTCCTTCTCAGTGAATCTGTCCTCCACTGGCTAACAATTAAAGGCTGGGATGTCTCGAGCTCAACCCTGTGAACTCTTCTCTAACTATATCATTTTCTTATGTAGTTTCAAATAAATATGCATATAAAAGTCAAGAAACATGCATATATGTATGCATATATTTATGTATAGTCTTACTCTCTCTCCTCTGAATCTCAAAGCCTTATATCTACTCAGCATCTCCTCTCAGAGGTTTAATAGACATCTCAAACACTGTGTGTCCTACAATGAAGGCTTGATGAGATATCCTCAATCTTCCTCCTTTCTCTGCCACTTAGATCCTCAAGGTAAAAACTCTGGAGTGTCCTTGACCCGGCCTGTCACTTCACCATCCAACCCATCAATGGTCCTGTCCATTTCACCTCCAAATCACACTTTTCATCTGCTCATATTTCCTTATAGCCACACAATCAATGTAGTTCCCATCTGCCCTTTCTTAAGGGACCACTACACTAGGTTTTTACCCAAGATCCATGTCTGCACTCTTTTTTTCCAGTTTTCTTCTTTAAAAAAAAAAAAAATTATATTGTAGAGATGTGGGGTATAAGTAAGGATTTTAACTATACAAGTAAGCTGCATGCAGGTGAAGTTTGGGCCTCCAACTGGCCCTCACTTCTGCTGGTAAAGTTCTGTTTTCCTTCAGACCCGCACAAAAGTCAGAGTATTTTCTGTGTACCAGATCCTGTCATGACACCCCACTCTTTCGAAATAGAGTTAAAACCCTCCCTTAGCTTCTCACTTTAATCCTCCCTGGGGTTAGAGGGCTCTGTGGAGTCCAATCCCTGGCTCCCTTCCCAGCCTCCCCCACTACTCTCTCTGGACCTTGTTACACTCTGGCTGCTCTGTGTCTTCTGTTTGCCCAGCACCACGGGCTTGTTCCCATCATGAGGCCTGGCTGTAAGCTGTTTCTTCCGTCCAGCCCCTCCCACATGAAATGTCCACTCCCAGATCTTCTCTTCCATCTCCTCCCAGCAACTGATCTTGATCCCACAGGCTTGTCTTCTTTATCCGTCTGTGTCTCCTTATCACATGACGGCAGCACAGAATCTCTTTACAGCACTTACCATTTGAAACGACTGTTTGTTAGTGTTGCTGTACAGAACTTTCACAGTTATGAAAGTTCTGTGAGAGCATAAAACGTTCAGAAGAATAAGACCTGGAAAGTTGGGTAGTGAATGCCTGTGAATAAACAAATCTCTTGCTATTACCCGATCCCTTCTTTTCAAGTACACAGAAAAACAGAGTTGTGCAGGGAAAGACAGAGAGTTGTCACAAAATACATTTGGATGCCTATATGTCACCTGTACTTTAAAAATAAGCTAACATGTTGAGATAGAATGACATTCTTGTAATAAAATAGCAACTGATTTGACTTTTGGCTTTCAAAAGTCAGATCTGATAACATCTGTGACAACCTGATTAGTTGGGGAAAAAACCAAAAACAAATAAAAACTACCTTTTATCTCACCAAAAAAATTAAACTGAAAAGAAAGATCTACCCCGTGATGTTATCGACATAATAAGAGATAAGGAAGCTGTTTTGGTTTCTGTTTCAATGTCAAACAATCAAGAGTGGCTGGCTAACAGTCATTACACGGTATATACTTGACAAATATATAAATGTTACCTGCTATCATTTTATCAGCCTAAGTAGAGAAAAGGAAAAAAATTGATACATGCAACTAAAGGCATCACACACAAGTACTTGTCGATGTTTAGAGCATGAGAAATGCCAAAACACTGCAAGCTAACAGCGTCTCACTTAGTCCCCAGGATAGCCGTCCACTCCCCTTTGCTGATTTCATCTGGTCTCCCTCACTTTCGAGACCCCTGGGCTGGTATCTTGTTCTCTTCTCTTTCTTATGTACACTGGATGTTTTCCTCTGCTCTGAGGGTTCTCCACTAAATGCTAGCATCTCACCAGACTCCAGAATGCCTGTTCAGATGAGTAACCAACAGACATCTCACTCTGAGTGTAGTCCCGCACGGTTTTTCTGAGCTCAGGTAACAGCAAATCGCTTTTTCCAGTTTCTCAGGCCAAACACATCGGGGTCATTTTGATTTTTTTTCTTCCTTTTGCATTCTACATCTGATCTATCAGCCCATCCTGTTGTCTCTACTTTAGAAAGATATTGAGCATCTCGCCTCCTGTCCCTATTTCCACACCTGTCACTGGGATTGAGCCACCATCAAATCTCACCTTGATAACAATTGCCTCTTTCCCGCTTCCATTCATGCCCCTACGGTCTAGGCTCCAAAAAGCTGCCAGAGTAACCCTGCTAAAACATAAGACAGGAGCTGTCACTCTAGTGCTCATGAACTTCCAGTGTTCCCTGAGTCACTGGGTATGAGAGTTCTCACATTGGCCTGGTAACACTTACAGGATCACAGATTTCATGCCCTACTCTTCCCCCACATTCAATGGGCTCCTGGTCTTCAGGCAGGTCCACTCCCCCAGCACTTGGGTTCCCCAGAATGACCTTCCTGTAGGCTTCTGCCCAACTCAGGCTCTTGTTTCCCCCTTGGGTCTTCACTCAAGTAGCATCACCACAGAGAGAGCTTCTCTGGCCACCCTCACTACAATTGAAAGATTTGTGACACTTTCTTTTCTTATTTCTTTCCTCCTTTTTTTTCCTCCCTAGCACTTATATCAACCAAAATATAGTATATTTTATTTTAGTTTCTTGTATTTGTCTCCATTACTAGAATATAAATTTTTTGAACTCAAATTTTTTTAATCTATTTTTTTCTCTGCTCTTCCCTTAAGCATCTAGTTTGGCATACAATAGGCCTTCAGTAAATATTTGGTGAATGAATGAACAAAACGTTAGCTATTATCCTTTTATAGTCCCAAGAAAAATGAAAGAATGAAAAAGAAACGTTCAGAATAATTAATTTTATAGCCATGTGTTTACAAGTGTATCATGCATTATATAGTAAGTTTATTGCAGAAAAATGTGTTAAACTACACACTTATAAATCAAATAATATTTCAAGTGTGCTGAAAACATTTCTATTTCAAAGAATCTGTAATTACTTCTCCATATAAAAGGACTTTTAAAAGTAATTTGAATAATTTCTCTCTAGTCTGGCCCTTCTCAAATTATTTTATTTATTAAGTATTCCTACTTCAAACACACTTATGTATAATGTGTAAAAACAAACAGAAAACAGGCTGAACTTTTCATTAGCTCATTTTCATTCTAAAATAAATTAGTGAGAAACATAATGGAAACTGAAAGACAGCATAAGACTCTGAAGCTGCTCTGTCAAGCTCTATCCTCCCAAAGCATTTACTGGACTAGGAAATGTGGTGTGTCATGGAAGTTCTGGTCCCTCTCTTTGTAGCCTCCAGGACTTGCTGGCATCGCTAAGCATATCTGCCTTTCTCTTCTGCACTTTGACAATGCACTCTTTTTTTTTTGAGAATTCTCAATGTATTGAGGCATAAGCACTAAAAAATGTTTCTTGTTTTTACAGAACTTGCCTATGTTGTGTTTAACTCCCATATCCCAATGAGTAGCTATTCCCTCAACAGTTATTTTAGCTGCTGTCATCAACATTATCCATATTTGGCTCATAAAAACTCATCCTGGAATTTAGGACCAAGAAAATAGGTGATGTCCCCCCCTCCACCTTCCTGGGCTCTGTGACCATGAGTGCCATTGAACCCCAAGGCCCATTTGTACAAGAAATATTTCAGAATGGCTCATCAATTCTCTGTATAGAATACAAAAAAGCAGCTAATTATAAAGACAGGTTTTAAGACGAAAATCTTTGTCATGACAACACATCACAGGTCAGATTTTTTTACATGGAGAATCACCAGGGACATAGCTGAGGATACAGACTGACACAGATACATGCTCACAGATGCAGTGAGGAACATGATTTTCTGAAAATAAAAAAAAGTTATTGGTGAATAATCTTCCCTTTACTTATAAAATATATGCATTATTGTAAAATTCAGTGTATATAACAGTCATGAAAAACATGTTATGTTTCTATGTAAAATGGAGGGTCAAAGATTCAAATAACCATAAATATGGTTTTAACCTGCGTGAATGTCTTATACAATACATGGCAGTCGTGCTGAATGTGGCACATTTCTCTTCTGCAGTGGGGCTCTGGGCAGTTCAAGGTGTCTAATATCCCTCTTCTATACCCACAGAAACCCTGGAAAAGTGGAATAAACAACCTGACATGTTTTCAAAAGTTCCCCCAGGGGGCAGTATCGCCTTCCCCACCCTCACCCCACCCCACCCCAGAGAAACATGGCTCTGTGGCTGGGACATGGCTCTAAGGTATTTCCCTTCCTCCTCTCGTCTTTGCTGTTTTGGACCTTGGATCCTCTGATGGCAGGGCTGGAAAGAAAGAGCAAAGGGCAAATGCTTCTTTCTTACCTGGGACCATTCCGCTGTTTGCTTGACTGTGGGTCTTCAGCCTCCCCTCACTGTGGGTGGGGATGGCTGGTGATAGGGTCAGTAATCTTATCACCCCTCTTAGGACTTTTTGAAGAGAGGTGGTTCAACCTGAAAGCTTAGAACACAAGGGGCAGGGGAAAGACTTCATGCCATTATCATCAACTCTGAACCCTCTATGTGATTCTGGGTCTGAAATAACAACTCAGCCAGGCTTGATGGCTCAGCCTGTAATCCCGTGCTTTGGGAGGCTGAGGTGAGTGGATTGCATGAGCCCATGGGTTCGAGACCCGCCCAGGCAACTTGGTGAGACCTCATCTCTACAAAAAATCAAAAATTAGCCGGGCGTGGTAGCGCTTGCCTGTAGTTCCAGCTACTTGGAAGGCTGAGGTAGAAGGATCGCCGGAGCCCAGTAAGTCGAGGCTGTAGTGACCGGAAGCAGCCACTGTACTCCAGTCTGGGTGACGGAGTGAGAGTCCAACTTAAAAAAAAAAAAAATTAAAAAAAAAAGAAGAGGCCGGGCTCGGTGGCTCAGCCTGTAATCCTGCGCCTTTGGGAGACTGAGGTGAGTGGATTGCCTGAGCCTGCGGGTTCGAGATCCGCCTGGGCAGTGAGACCTCATCTCTACAGTAAATAAAAAAATCAGCCGGGCGTGGTAGCGCATGCCTGTAATTCCGGCTCCTTGGAAGGCTGAGGCGGAAGGATCGCCGGAGCCCAGCAGGTCGAGGCTGCGGTGTCCGGGAGCGGCCACTGCACTCCAGTCTGGGCGACAGAGTGAGACTCCAACTCAAAAAAAAAAAGAAGAAATAACAACTCTAGTCCTTTACACTACTTTGAAGAAGAGTAGCAGAGAGAAACATACCAGCAGAGTACACCCAGACCAGAACACACATGCCTGTGTCAAAAGCTTCACTCTGCTGCCATTTTTCATGAGTCTTACATACACAGAATTTTTTTGAACCCTTGGCTCCAATATAACTCTGAACATTTGGAAGCTCCATGCAGACAATGTACACTGTCCTTTTTTGAGTCCTTGAGGGAAGTGACATTTGGATCCCTATCCTTCAATTTTTTTTTCATGCACCTGTGGTGTTAAATTTGGCAAGGTTTCTTGAATCCTTTAAGAATAAATTTTCTCAAGCCAGGCTCAGTGGCTCAGCCTGTAATCCGGCGCCTTTGGGAGGCTGAGGTGAGTGGGTTGCCTGAGCTCACGGGTTCGAGACCTGCCTGGGCAGTGAGACCTCATCTCTACAGTAAATTAAAAAATCAGCCGGGCGTGGTAGCGCATGCCTGTAATTCGGGCTACTCGGAAGGCTGAGGTGGAAGGATCGCCCAGAGCCCAGCAGGCAAGGCTGCGGTGACCGGGAGCGGCCACTGCGCTCCAGTCGGGGTGACCGAGTGAGACTCCAACTCAAAAAAAAAAAAGGAATAAATTTTCTCTAAATAAAGTGCTTTTCATTTAAATAATATTGAACATGGCGAATCACAGCATATTAAAGTTGAGAAACTACTTATTAATGAAATGAAGTTAGGTGATTTGCAGTTTTTCTATGCCTGGGTAAATATTCATGTCATATGCACCAAACAATATACAGAACAATAGGCAGTAATGAGGAAGTAAAAGTTATGCAAGCAATGGTCTCTTGCAAAGGCCTGCATAATCCGCTGTGTCCTAGGTTGTGTTTCCTAGAAGCAGAGCCTAAGACAGAGATTCTTGTCTAAGTGAATTACCAAGGGTGAGCACTCAGGAGAACCTTCTGAAGGGATGAGGAAAGAGAATGGCACAGGAATTAGTCAAAAGTGATTTCAGAAGTCCAGTATCATTTTAAATCCATGAGGAGCTCTAGAAGGTTCTCAAGTTTGACAAAGTTTTTCAGCCTAGAGGTCAGGAGGCTAGGTTGTCAGGATTCCATGTCTGTCAGTCTTTTGCTACAAGCCAACTTCAGGGGCCAGATGGGAGAATTGCCTCCCAGGAAGCACCAGGAGAAGTAGCTCCCATCAGCCAAGGGCCAAGCTGTGCATGATGTTTGTCCTTGACCGTCAACACCTGTGGCTGCTGGAGAATGGGTATCCCACCCTGCAAAAGGTCAACAGAAGCATCTGCTGTGCATCTGCTCTGCAGGAAATTAAAGGAGGTAAGTCGTGGCCATGTGACATCCTTGAAGTGATCTCACCTGTCAGCAAGTGCTGTGTAAGGAAGCACATTCAAGAAGTCTAGAGACACAGAGCCAGTGTGTTCCCAGTGTCTGCGCTGAGCTATGCATGGTTATACAGTTCTCACCTATGTCAGCCCCGTTTAATTCTCTCAACAAATCTAGAGGGTGGGGAATATCATTGCTCCCATTTCCCAGTAAACTGAAGCACAGACATGTTAAGTAACTTGGTAGAGGCCACACAGCTAGCAAGTACCAATGAATGGCTATTGAGTCAGCAAGAATATGGTAGGACTTCCTGGAACAGAGAAAATAAAACTCTAAACCTTACCTCAGACCTACCAAATCAAAATAACTGAAGTTCCATGTTTCCACATGTTACCTGAAGTGATTCTTGCACACACTGAAGTGTCAGAGCCATTATCTAGCAGAAAGAGAAGTTTTCCAAAATGAAGAAAAGTTATACAAGGAACAATGTCAACAGGTAAACAATACTCAGGGAGTTTTATATATTGTCTGAAGGAATTGAGAACGGAATTTCAATCCAAGCAATTACATTAAATCCCCTACATATGAACAAGTCCCCTTCCAAGATGGCATCGAGTGAACAGGCAAGAAAAGCTGCTGACTGGAGGAGGGAGAGGAGGTGGGAGATGGCAGAGCTGAAGGATCATAGGCAGACGGAGGGCCAGCTGCCATGTCACTCATGCCTGATGTTGATGGCACAGGTGCTCGTTCCTTGTTGGATTCAATTCTATCTACCTTCTTGATAAAACAGTGGTTTTATCAATGACATCTTTCTTCCTCATCATAGATGACATGGTAGCAAACTTCATGTACCAGTCTACATTTTGTTCCTGCTCCTCCCCAAATAATGCAAATGCACATTCGCATATTTGAAAATTCACAACTTGGGTAACCCCCTTGGGTCCTTTCACACTCTGGGAGCTTCTCTGTCCTCTCAATAAATCCTGCTTCCCCCCCCCAAAAAAAACAACAAATAAACAAAAGACAGTTCACAGCTGGGAGGTTGGTCTGTAGGGGATTTACTGTATTAGGCAGGAAAAAATAAATTTTATTGTCACATTGTTTCTTAAAATGAAGACCAGAATAGCAAAAATGAAGAGCATAAGAATCGCTGAGTGTGGTGCTGTCCTGGGCAGGCATTTATCCCTAAAGCTGTCTTAAACCCCGCCTTCTCCAGAGAAGAACAGGATATTCTAAGACTGGGAAGGGAAATATTATTTCCTCAAAGGTGCTAGAAAGGAAAACACCATTTAGGTAAGGAAATCAGGTAACTGCTGATATGTTATGGGCAGAGTATCTTCACATAGATGCGCTATTGTATTCTGTCTCAGAAACAGCATGTGATCTGAAGATGTCTGCTTTTATAAAAATACTCTATTGTAAAAACTGGACTGGAGAGACAAAGGAGGAAAAGAGGGACCTGTCAAGGGAGAGACTGTAAACCTGACACCACTTGGTTCCTGTGGAATATTTTCTAGTGATTTCGTAGGAGCACCACCACTGTCGAGTTGTCTCTCCCAGTACCCACTGATCTAACTGGGAGAAGAGGGTTGCTGAGGGCATGGAAGGCAGAGTCTCTCCTTCTGGGGTGATGCTCGTTGCAAATCAGACTCCATGTCCCTTTCAACCTGCAACATTCACTCATCATTATCAGATTCACTGTGGCAGGTACATACAAATTCCAGATGTTGTTTGGAAAAACACTTCTAAGTAATATACTAGTTTATTTCTGATTGAGAAGACTGTTTACTATATTTCCATCTTATGGTTCACATTTCAATCCATTATTTATAATGAACTTATAATGATACTTTTTAATGGTTCCCCTTTAATACCAGATTAAATGCTCTAGCAATTTAGGGCATTAAAGGGCCAGTCCTCCAAATGACCTTAAACAGAGCTAAATGGCATACATCATATGGTGGCAGACTTTGGAACTGAAGATGAGGGGAGGAAACCCCACATTTTACACTGCACAAAAGACCAGGGGAAAGGCGGAGCTTTCTGCATTTTACAACACATACTGTCGAAACTCACCCCTCCCCACAAACCTACTGACAGGTGTTCAGGGTCAAATACTTGATTTAATCATATTAGTGAAGATTATGCAGAGGCTTTAAAATCCCAAAGCTAGTGTGACATGTTAGAGTCATTAAGAGAGAAAGCTCACGAGAAACTGGTAATTGTGGGGAAGTTAAAACAAAACCAGAGACAATTTACTTCGTAAGTCAGTAGTGCTGAGGGCAGTGCTGGGAGATGGACTTGAAGTAAGTCCAGCCACGCAGGGATGTGTGCTAAACTTCTACCTCTTTAGCAGGTGAAAGATGCCTGTGATCAACATTGAGGACCTGACGGAGAAGGACAAGCTGAAGATGCAAGTTGACCAGCTCAAGAAAGAGGTGACGCTGGAAAGAATGCTGGTGAGTGGCACTTTCTTTTGAGTTTTATTCTAAGCTTGAGATACTGTGGAAGTTCCAGGTCAGAAAACATGGATGAGAAAGGCTAGATGGAGTTAAGAACACATTGTTCATGTAGAAAATCATTAAAGATTAAGAATATTAATAATCACAATTATCTCTTGATTCAGACTCTAAATCAAGGGGGTTTGCTGACTATTTTCCTTAGTAAAGCTTAACACTTAGCCTAACTTTGTATGACCACTAAGCTAAAAATGTGTTTACATTTTTAAAGAGTTAAGAAAGAGGAAGGGAGGAAAGAAAGATGGATGGAAGGAAGGAAAGAAGGAAGGAAGGAAGGAGGAAGGAAGGGAGGGAGGGAGGGAGAGAAGGAAGGGAGGGCAGGAAAAAGGAATTAGGAAGGAAGAAACAGGAGGGAGGGAGGGCAGAAGGAAGGAATTAGGAAGGATGAAAGGAAGGAAGGAAGGAGAGAAGGAAGGGTAAAAGAAAGAGAAAAGGGAGAAAGGGAGAAAGAGAGAAGGAAGAAAGGAGAAGACCAAAAAGAATGTGAGACAAAGACCATACTTTAGCTGAGACATACAATGAAGCCATGCACCCAGGCATCCATGCTTCCCCTTCTGAACTGATGAGCATCTCTTGATAATGCAACATTTTGCCACTTCCACAGTACTTTTGGCTCCGTCCCTCCTCTCCAGCAGTCATGGTCAGTAATAAATGAGGACATTCTCTTCTTCTTTTGCAAATAAAGATGAGTTCAAGCACAGAACTCACTGGTCCCTCCTAAAAACATCTGGCAAATCTTGGAAAGGGTTACCAAGAGTTCGCTGTCATTCAGGGGAGTAGAAATGGCAAAGAAATAAAAGTCTCCACCAAACCACAGTGACTGGATCTTGGAGGATGGAGACACATATTTCAGATTTCCCCAATTTAGAAAAGTCATTGGAACAAAACTCCTCCACAAAAGGATGGCAGCACAGCTTGTATTTCCAAAACATCTCATTTTATCAAGACTGAGTAAGAGGAGTTCATATCATCTTCATACTTTGCTCGAAACTCCTACTCCCAATCAAAATTGAGGTTTTTGGCTTCATTTCCTGTTGCCCTTCCATTCAGATAAAATTGTAAAGATAAAACTAAATCATTAATTGGCACAAAACTTGGAACACATCCCAAATAAGTTAAAGTCCTTATCTTTATAATTCAGGGTAAATAAAATATATTTGGGGATGCAAAGACTTATTTTTCCTTCTTAACTTGAAATATCCATGAACTGATTAACTATTTATACCCTCAGAATTGTTTGCAGGCAATCTGGTTGTCTCCATGTCTGTTATTCACTTGCGCTAAGTTTGCCTTGGAATGTTTATTTGGGGTAAACGTCATGTACGTAAACAGCCATCAACGTTGGGGTTCCTTTTCCCCATCGTTCAATGTCTCCTTGCTCTCAGGAGAATTCAATGAGTTCAGTGAATATGAATTCAATGCTGGCTGCAGAAGCTTCAGATTTACAGATACAAACATGCATTTATTTATTTATTTTTTGAGTTAGAGTCTCACTCTGTCGCCCAGACTGGAGTGCAGTGGCCGCTTCCGGCCACCACAGCCTCGACCTGCTGGGCTCCGGCGATCCTTCCGCCTCAGCCTTCCAAGTAGCCGGAATTACAGGCATGCGCTACCACGCCCGGCTGATTTTCTGATTTATTGTAGAGATGAGGTCTCGCTGCCCAGGCGGGTCTTGAACCCACGGGCTCAGGCAATCCACTCACCTCAGCCTCCCAAAGGCGCGGGATTATGGGCTGAGCCACCGAGCCCGGCTACAAACATGCATTTATATACACCCACACACTTATATGCACAGACATACATACTTATATATGCACATACTTATATGCACACACATGTTTATATATGCTTACATACGCACTTATACACATATTGCCTTAGTCTGTTGAGGCTGCTGTGACAGAATGCCACATGCCGTGTGGTTTATAAACCAAAGACATTCATCTCTCACAGTTCTGGAAGTTGCATAATCCAAGATTAAGGCACCAGCAGATCTGGTGTCTGGTGAGGGCCTACTCCCTTGTTCATGAACGGCTTTTTGCTGTCTCTTCTCCTGGTGAACCGGGCTTTCTGAGCTCTCTGGGATTCTTTTATAAGGACACTGATCCTATTTGTGAGGGCTTTGTCCTTATGACCTGTTTACTTCCCAAAGGCCCCGTGTTGGAGGTCTGGATTTCAACATATGAATTTTCAGGGGATAAAAGCATTTTGTCTAATATACATACATAGTATAGATAGGAATTATATAATTTAATGGGATATAAATGTTAATGTGTGTGTGTGTGTGTCTACACGTGTGTGTGTGATGGAACTGCCAGGTCCTGAATCTCTTCCTCTACACAGGTGACACAGTAGCATGCAGCATGGTTTGGTGGACATATGCTGGGACCATATTTCTGGTTCAGATCCTGGCTCTACCCCAACCCTTGCCTGTGTAACCCTCACTCAAGTTCACTGTCTTTCCAGTGCCGCTGTTTTCTCAGCATGAGGATAATGGCAGCATCTAATTCAGAGGGCATTGGGAAGACCAGGGGACTATGTGTGCAAAGCTCTGAAAGCCATGCCCAGTTACACCGGGTGCTTTCTACCATTACATTATTCTTAAAGTCATTCTTTGTATTTATGAACCAGGCCCATTTATATCATGCCTCAGTCGATTTTGTTAAGGCACTAGGATCATCAGAGCAAGATAATTCTTTGCATTGAGTTTCTGGAGCCGACAGATTGGAAGGACTGAAAGTCACTGTATTGGACAATGACTAATGGCATCTTTGTGGTAATAGCTAAAAACAGTCACCATGTGGTTGATGTGATTTGTACCAGGCACTTGTTAGGCATTTAAGGCAACCAGGGAAGCTTCTCCTTTTTGTAGACAGGGCCTCTGACCTTGGAGGAGCTCCCTTAACTAAGGCCACAGGGCTAGTACGTGAGCAGAGCCTAAGGTCCACCCGGAGGGGCCTGACTCCAGTGTCCATGCTCCTTCTACCGTGGCGGGCAACCCTGTGTTTAACCACACATTTTTATAATAAGCCCCACTGAGCTAATGTGGAGCACACACATGTCATTGCAGGCAACAGCCTGCTCCTCAGAGCCTCAGTCCTAGCCAAATACTACTAAACCAAGCCCTCACGAGCCCTGAGTGAAGGACAGTGGTTGACACTTCTGTTCTTGTCATCTGGGGGGATGGGCAAAAGTGTTGGCCTTTGGGGGAAGGCATGGGACCATGGAGGAAGGGAAAAGTAGATCTAAATGACTTCATGTTTCAAGAGTGTTTGTAAATCTACAAGGATCATCCCACGGAGGAGGCGCCTGACTAACGCGTCTTTGCTCACACGGAAAATAATCTGTTCTAATATGTTGTTCATGAGCTTGAGTAGTTGTAAAATAATGTTAAGTCTTATGTCTAAAGTTGCTTGAAATTTGCATATAAAAATAGCATAAATATTTCATTTAGGGAAAAAAACCCGACAAATTAGTTAAACAATTTATGGATTACAAAAAATAGTTCTGCACTGCTGCCATGAGAGCTATACTACTCAGAAACAAAACAACTTGAAGCTCAAAGATCATGGAAAGCTTGACCCCATGTGTGTGTTGAATGTGTGCACACACAAACACATATTTATTTTGCATATGCAGAGAGCACTGCCTCTCTCTAGAAGGAGCGTTGTGTGGTGCCCTCACAGGTGCTGACTGAGTCCTTTGAAACACCAAAACCCGATCTTTCATGACCACATGACTATGATGGTGTAGACGAGCGAGGAGCCAGCTCACAGGCAACATGAATGATTCTGCTCAGCAAATAGGCACTGACTGAGTGCGGCAACGCAGGCCATGCTCTAGGTGCACTGGATGCATCAGCCCAGGTCCCCGACCTATGGCAGCCTGGTTGGTGCCCTGCCAAGATCAACCACTGTGGGTTAGTTTAGTGTGAACTCGCTCATGTGAACCTCTGAGAACCCAGGCGTGGTGATAAGCCTGGAATCTAATAATTATTCATTCCCTTTTCACTTGACAAGGCACATTTTTGGAATGAGGAAAGAGATTCAATCGGTGTTCCCATTCTGGCCTTGAGTCCCCAGCTGTGTTCTGACCCCTGGGTCTTGCCTCCTTTGAGGAGGCTGGAGGCGGTGTCTGCTAGGAAGCTCCACCGGAGTGTGGCCAGCTGTCTGTCCTTTGCCTGCAGTGAGCTGGGAGGCTGGGGCAGGGTCAGCTCTTCTTTCTCCTGCAGAGCTCCTGCACATTGGCAGGAAGCAGAGAGAGCCACATTGACTAGACACACCACGATGCTCTGTTCTACACATCCTCAGAATCTGCAGTGTCCTTTTCAAAACCCACTGAACGCTTTCTCTTCCCCCCGCCCCAGGTGTCCAAGTGCTGCGAGGAAGTGCGTGACTACGTGGAGGAGCGCTCTGGGGAGGACCCGCTGGTGAAGGGGATCCCGGAGGACAAAAACCCCTTCAAGGAGCTCAAGGGTGGCTGCGTGATCTCATAAGAGGAGAGGGGAGTCTTGGGACGGCCCAAATTTTAATGGCAGGACATGGATTTTTCTCATATATGATAGTACTATCAGCATGTATTGGATTTTTTAAATTGGTAAATATAAACTTTTAATAAAAATTGGGATGTGGTAACACACAAGTTCATGTTTCTCTTAAAGCATTTAGCGCGGGGTGTTTTTCTTTTTTAGTTTGGAAAACACAGTTTATTTCAACAGTAAATTAGAGAAAGAGAGAGCCTGAGAGAGAAAAAGAGACAAAATTCACCTCCCTAAGGTAGGGGAGGGGGCCAAAGCTTAGGAAAACATGGTGGCCATTGCTCTAAGAGTCACACGGTCTGGCCAGTGCTTCATAAAAACAATGGCCTAGCACAGGGTTTAATACATAATTGTCAATAAATATAAATGGAAATGTCTTTAAAAATAATTTCTATGTTTATGAATGATTTTATAGTATTCTGAGTTGCCAGCAAATAGTTAATGTTTTATTTTGGGGTTTTTTTTTCACTTTTTTTTCAACACTTAATTTTATGGTTAGACTTGTATTTTCTCTCCCAACTCTTCCTCTGCTTACAGAATTAGGAAGCCTATTCTTCTGGTACACATATCAACTATCTTGTGACTTCTTCCCACAATGCTCACTGGATTAAGAGTTCAGGCTGTGGTCACAGAGCACAGTGAATTTAGCCAGCACTGGAATTAAATTGATGAACACTGACTTGGGAGCCACAGAGTCCTGGCTCCAACACTCTCTTGCCTAACTGACTTTGGATAAGTTACTTAATCCTTTCTAAATCTTTTTCTTCCAGTGTAGGAGGAGAGTAATAATGGTAGTACCCCCTAGTTTTAAGAAAAATGGAAGTTAAATAGTATACTAATGCAACTATCACACTTAGCATGTCGCCCAGCACTGGGTAAGATTCAGTGCTAACTAAAACTGCTACTGAGGAAGGATCTAGACATACCCTCCCCTTTAGGACACAGACCGTTTCCTCCCATCCCAGTGAAGGCTTTCTCCAGCATGGTCTGCCCTATAGCAGTCTGAGGGAGAGTGATAGAAAATCGCTCTGTCCCCTGCACCACACAACAAGTCGTCTTCCTCTCAGCATCTCATTGAGTCTGCATAAGTCAGATTTCACTATCTTTGTGTTAGTGACTAAGACTACTTACCTCTGCCTCCTTAGCAAGTGGCAAGTGGAATCACTCCCAAATCCGAAATTACTTTTGCCATCAGTATTTTCTTGCCGTTATCTCATACTAACAGTACTGTTTTGCAGACCCCAATGATCAGAATATGCATAAATGCTAATTGATTGTCCCCCTTTTCAAAAACAAGATAGAAATCATCCACAGTTTGTCTGGCAGAGTATGAAGGTTTACCAAATTTGGCTCCTGGCACAGTGCTCTCCCCGTCTGACCACAGTCAACGGTCCACAACTAGCTGTTGACTCTCATCCAGCCTCTTCATTCTAATATGGAGAAAATAAAGGTGCAGGGAAGCAGGCTGGCAAATGCCAGGTGGAGACTCTGGGTCTCTGGCTAAATAGTAACAACACAGCCCATCGGACACTTTTATCAAATGTGCTTTGAGTATCAAGGACTTCCAGGATGCATTGCTGGATCTCGATCTACCTCTCCCCAAAAGAATCTTTCCTCTTATCTAAAATTACCAAAGTCCTCTCATCCCCAACTCAACACTTTCTGCTTCCCTTTCCCACTCTGTTTCCTTCAAATACCACCACCATCCGGCTAACCACATTTCATTATGTCTTTAACTGTGGTCTGTCTCTAGAAGTTTTTCATCTATAAGTTAGTGTTTATTTAGTGAAAGGTTTCATATATCATATTTTTCTCTGTTTAAAAATAAATAAACACAGAGTCTTTGCCATGATATTCCGTGACATGGAAACTATGAATGATTCTGACCAACATCTCTAGCTTTCATTTTAAGTCTGCAGAAGGACTTTGGAGCCAGACAGGACTCTGGAGCTCTTCCATGCTCTGGTTGAGAATGTGGGACAAGTAACTACAACTCTTTGAACCTGTCTTTCTTTTTTTTTTTCGAGTTGGAGTATCACTCGGTCGCAGCCTCGCCTGCTGGGCCCTGGCGATCCATCCGTCTCAGCCTTCTGAGTAGATGGAATTACAGGCATGTGCTACCACCCCCGGCTGATTTTTTGATTTATTGTAGAGATGAGGCGGGTCTCGAACCCATGGGCTCAGGCAATCCACTCACCTCAGCCTCCCAAAGGCACGGGATTACAGGCTGAGCCACCGAGCCCAGCGAACCTGTCTTTCTAATGTATAAAATGGGTCACTAGGGTGGATGCTTCTCTGAATACTTATAACCCCTTAGATCAGGGATGGTTATCCAGAAAGAAGCCTAATAAGTGTCCTCTACGATGTCACATCCTGAAGTCCACACTTTTGCACCTTCTGGAATCTGGCCGTCCTGATCCCATGTCTGCCACATCCCTCCATTCCACCCCTTTCAGCCCTTCTGAAATCCTGCTTCTCATCTGTAGCCACCTGCCCTTCATTCTACCTCAAGAGTATTTTGTACACCTCTTACATCATTTAACATTACTTTACTTTCTCTTATTATGTGCATGCTTGTCTTAATTTTAATGCTATATTGTAAATATCCCAAGTCAGAAGCTCTGTTAATCTTTGAAACTTTCATACCAACCAACAAATTATCTCTACAGTGCCACTGACTTCATAAATGTTTAATTCATTGAAAAGCAGTCAAGAACAGTGCTTATGAAATGTTTATATTGGATAATTTAGAATTCTTATTGGCTTAATTAATGATTAAATCAATAATAGGGTAAAATTCCTGTTGCTTAAAATTACAGATTGTCAGCAGAGTTTGAATGAGAGAGAAATCACAGGAAGGAAGTATAGAGAAATGGTCCAGGAAGAAGGAAGTGAAATCACAGCTGTCCCATAGGCTCTAGTAACTGTCAGTGCCGTGACTGTTCAGAAGTGTTTTCGCCAGGGGTTACTAGGATAAAGGGAATGAAGCAAGACTACAGGAAAACAGAAAGTATTCCAGCACCGCCCGAACAGCTGGTCCTCCTGCAAAGCTTTCTGATGTCATCAGTGAGAATGAGTTTTTATAGATCCCGCAGTATATCATCTGAGCTACTTGCACTTTAAAAGTGTTTTGCATACATGGATGTGTTCAAGCTTTAGCAAGAAAAAACAGAATCAAAACACCTATTATTTTAAGTTGGGCTGAGTTGTTCTTACTCAGATTTCAAAACAAAGCTAATACCAAACTTTCTAAACTGCTAAAGGAATGTATTAACATGGGGGATATAGTAAACTGATAGTAATGAGAATGATCGATTATATGTGAAGGAAATTAAAGTCTTGTAGGAACAAACTAATAAAGAAGTCACTTTACTATCATGAACTGTAGTGGTTGTTACAGGAATCAGCACATCAGACACAGGCAGGTTGTCCTGTGACTCCTTGTTCTCTTCATTTGAAAAAGGGATCTTATGCACAGTCACATGGAACAAAGGATGCCCTAAAAACCTGCACTCGACTATTTTACCAGTGAAGCCAATATCAAACAAGCCAAGGGTGCATCAAATGGCTTTCTTAAGAAAACCATCATCTTATGGCCTAAACAGTCACCATTCTCTATAAACTTTAGAAGAGCAGATCTTGAAAGACAGCCTAGTTTATTTATACCTGCCAAGGACAGGAAGAGCTAATGTGTGTCTTGTAAAAGTCACAGGGTAAAACAGACCAGAATCCTGATCTTTTTTGAGTTCAAGTTATTATTGAATCAATTTCTGCCTTCAATATTTTCTTGTATTGCTTCCTTCATATGAATTTTTAACAGCATGTTTAATAAATCAGAAATATATTCAAACAGCTGTTTTTCCTATTTATGCATGCCAAAGTAAAAGTTTCAGGATCACTGCTCTTTTATAGTTTAAAAGTAAAAATGGTTACTTTCAAGTTTATTAACAAATTTCTCTAAAACATTTGTCAAAAGACAGTGGCTCATTAATCAAAGTTCATTTGGTTATAACTGTCATGGTTTACTAAAGAATGGTTTCCATTCATACTATTTTATAACAAGTTTTGGTAGGGATAATATGTACACTGTAAGTGAAAAGTTAACACTACATTTGGCCACAGCTAATATACATTTTAAAACCTGTCTATTCAAAATTTTATACAAAAATGTGTTCATTCAAAACTTTTTAACATTGCTGATAGACGATTTTGTCAAGAACACAGGAGAAATTGCTTAACAGTTTCTCTGAGAGGTAAACTCCATGCTTGGGATGGGAGACCACACGTGTTTTTGTTTAAAAATGAAAAAGAAGTGTTATCATTTCACCATTGAAAACCAAACAATAACAACACAACATTTTTCAGAATGCCATTTGACCACATTTCAGCATTCCATGATTCATATTAGTTTAGTCAATTAGATTTTAGAATATGAATTATTTGGTAACGCTTATTTAGTAGGCTTTAGATTTTAGTTTACTAAAAATAAATAGACAAATATGTATTTCACTTCTAATATAAGCCTTAGAATACTGTGGGAAAAGTTAAAGAACCAACAATTTATCCCTTTATGTAACTAGATGATTTCACAGGGAAGAAATTTAAAAGCCAAAATAATTCTATTTTGGTGATGTGGGACAGGCATGCCTTCATTTGTTTCACCAATGTATTTAGCTAACGTGCCGAACTTATTTGATTTAGGCTACATTCACATTAATTACTTTCACTAATTTTTTTAAAGCTATTTAAGGAACAGAACATGTCAGAACTGGATCCCTGCTTTTGAGCGGGCTCACACTGACCAGTAAACGAATCAGCTGGGCAAACCACCCCACATCCAGGGCCTGGGGAAACCTGGAGCTGCAAACACAGAAGACAAAGTTCCTCTCGTTGTTGCAAGTGATGCATCCTGCATAGACGTTTAAATACCAGAGTCCAACTCCCGGCTGACTTGCCCCTCCCCTGCCTCATGTATCTTACAAATTAGAAAGCCCAAACCCAGAAGAATGCCAGGACATTTCCAGGGAGGGCCAGGGGCAGGGCTAGGGCCACAGTCGAAGACACCCCTTGAGCCTCGGTGGCCCTGCGGGCTTCTCGCTCTGATCCATACACTGAAGACATGGGGCCTGGCAGGAATTGTGAATGTGCACATAGGGAGGCCTACCCTACATGGGGAGGTCCCCCAGATGGAGAGGACCCCCTGGATTAAGAGGCCAATCCTGGATGAGAAGACCCCCCGATAGGGAGGCCCTCCTGAATGGGGAGGCCCACCTGACATGGAGATGCTCACCATATATGGGGAGGCCCTCCTACACGGGGAGGCTCACCCTACATGGGCAGACCCCCTAGATGGAAAGGCCCCTGGATGGCGAAGCCCATCCCAGATGGGGGGGCCCCCTGATAGGGAGATGCTCCTGGGTGGGGAGGCCCTCTGGATGGAGCGACCCATCCTGGATGGGGAGGCCCCTGACAGGGAGGCCACCCTGTATGAGGAAGCCCACCCTACAGGAGGAGGCCCACTCTACATGAGGAGGCCTCACCCCAGAGAGGTCCCCTAGAAGCCCACCATACATGGGGAAGCCCTTTCCTAGATGGAGAGGCCCCCCACTGGATGAGGAGGGCCACCCTGGATGGGAAGGCCCGTCCTGGATGGGAAAGCTCCCCAATAGGGAGGACCCCTGGATGGGGAGGTCCACCCTGGATAGGGAGGCCCACGCTGGATGGGGAGGCCCACGCTGCATGGGAAGCCCCCCCCCCAGATGAATCTGCTGCCCGTGCCAGGAGGGTGCTAGCTAGGAACTCTTGGGGTGTCCAGTGTCCCCTGACCCTGGCGGGCGTGGAGGTCCTGGGAGAAACCTTAGGGCTCCTCTTCGGTCCCCTCTCACGTCCTGCTCAGATCCTCTCACCAGAAGTTCGTGAGGATAAAACAGAAACTGCTATTGAGGGTGGGAGGCTGATTTCCCCTGGCAGACCCCTGGCGCAAAAGCGCCTCCCCCCTCGCGGCCTCCA